>NC_134361.1:19463296-19633296 GCF_048569485.1 Anomaloglossus baeobatrachus
AATACAATACTGACACCCCCCACCCCCAGTTTACCCATAGCAATGTGACACAGATCTGCCCAGAAGAAAGTGCCCAAAACAGAGAGCCCCATAACATTGCCATCCATAGCTATTGTAGTCACATTTCTCTTGAAAGCTTAAATTAAATACATCTCCAGATCGTGATACCAGGAAAAATAATGTATTTTAATACATAGAGTGCCAGTGTCACAAAAGTACCCATCAGTGAACACCAGTCTAAAATTACCTAAAGAAATTCAGTGGACGTTGCATTTGAGTCAGTTATCTTGAAATGATCCCATTTATTTTACACTTGTAATTATAATCCAGAGCTGCACTCACTGTGTTCTGTTGGTACAGTCACTGTGTACATACATTACATTACTTATCCTGTACTGATCCTGAGTTATATCCTGTATTACACTCCAGAGCTGCACTCACTATTCTGCTGGTGCAGTCACTGTGTACATATATTACATTACTTATCCTGTACTGGTCCTGAGTTATATCCTGTATTACACTCCAGAGCTGCACTCACTATTCTGCTGGTGCAGTCACTGTGTACATACATTACATTACTTATCCTGTACTGGTCCTGAGTTATATCCTGTATTACACTCCAGAGCTGCACTCACTATTCTGCTGGTGCAGTCACTGTGTACATATATTACATTACTTATCCTGTACTGGTCCTGAGTTATATCCTGTATTACACTCCAGAGCTGCACTCACTATTCTGCTGGTGCAGTCACTGTGTACATATATTACATTACTTATCCTGTACTGGTCCTGAGTTATATCCTGTATTACACTCCAGAGCTGCACTCACTATTCTGCTGGTGCAGTCACCTGTGTACATACATTAAATTACTTATCATTTATTGATTCTGAGTTACAATCATGGCCAAAAGTATTGACACCCTTGAAATTGTTCCAGAAAATAAAGCATTTTTCTCAGAAAATTATTTCTGAAACGCATTTTGCTATACCTGTTTGTTTCCTTTATGTGTATTGGAACAACACAAAAAGAAACGGAGAAAAAAAGGCAAATATTAAATAAATTCACACATAACCCCAAAAATGGGTTGGACAAAATTGGTGGCACCTTTCCAAAATGGGGGTAAAAAAACATTTTTTTCAACCATGTGATGCTGGTTCAAAACTCCCCTGTGGCAAGTAACAGGTGTGGGCAATACGGAAATCACACCTGAAATCAGATAAAAAGGGGAGAATTTGACAAAATCTTCATATTGTGTGTCTGTATGTGCCACGCTAAGCATGGAGAACAGAAAGAGGAGAGAACTCTCTGAGGACTTGAGAAACAAGATTGTTGAAATATATCAACAATCTCAAGGTTACAAGTCTATTGCCAGGTGCACAACATAATAAAGAAGTTTGCAACCCATGGCACTGTAGCTAATCTCCTTGGACGTGGACAGCAGATAAAAATTGATTAAAGGTTGTAATGCAAAATAGTCCAGATGGTGGACAAGGCCCCAATCAAGTTCCAAAGAAATTCAAGCTGTCCTGCAGGCTCAGATGCAATGTCAGTGCAAACTATCCATCCACATCTGAATGAGATAAAAAAAACTATGGAGGAGACCCAGGAGGACCACACTGCTGACAAAGGGACATAAAAAAGCCAAAATGTACGTGAGCAACCAAAATCCTTTTGGGAAAGCGTCTTGTGGGCAGATGAAACCAAGATAGAGCTTTTTGGTAAAACACATCATTCTGTTTACCGGCAACGGAATGAGGCTTTCAAAGAAAATAACACAGGGCCTACAATCACACATGGTGGAGGTTAGAGATGTTTTGGGGGTGTTTTGCTGCCTCTGACACTGGGGATCTTGACTGTGTGCAAAGAATCTTGAAATCTGAAGATTTCCAAAGGATTTGGTGTGGTAATGTAGTTAGAAAGCTGGATTTGCATCCTAGGTCATGGGTCTTCCAGCAGGACAATAACTCTAAACATACTTCAAGAATCCCACAGAAATGGAAAAAAACAAAGCGCTCTACAGTTCTCAAGTAGCACCAATGACTCCGGATCTAAATTCCATTGACACCTGTGGCGAGATCTTAAAATTGCTGTTGGGATAAGGCGCCATCAAGTATGAGAGACCTGGAGTAGTTTATAAAGAAGAGTCCGAAATGCCAAATGAGAGGAAGAGGAAGCTTCAAAGGGCGTGCAACCAAATATTAAGTTCATGGTGCCAACAATTTTGACTGGCCCATTTTTGGAGTTTTGTGTGAAATTATGTCCAATTTGTCTTTTTTTCTCTGTGTTTTTTTTTAATGTTGTTCCAATACAAACAGAGGACATAAACGTGTAATTACAATAATTTTCTGTGAGAAATACTTCATTTTCTGGAACAATTTCAAGGGTGCCAACACTTTTGGTCATAACTGTACATCTTGTATTATACTCCACAGCTGCACTCACTATTCTGCTGGTGGAGTCACTGTGTACATACATTACATTACTGATCCTGAGTTACCTCCTGTATTATACTCCAGAGCTGCACTCACTATTCTGCTGGTGCAGTCACTGTGTCCATACATTACATTACTGATCCTGAGTTACCTCCTGTATTATACTCCAGAGCTGTACTCACTAATCTGCTGGTGCAGTCACTGTGTACATACATTACATTACCTATCCTGAGTTACCTCCTGTATTATACTCCAGAGCTGCACTCACTATTCTGCTGGTTCAGTCACTGTGTACATACATTACATTACTGATCCTGAGTTACCTCCTGTTAGGCTATGTGCCCACGCTGCGGATTTACCGCGGATTTTGCCGCGGATTTGCCGCGGATTTGCTGCGGATTTCCCGAAAATCTGCAGCAGCGGCACTTCCAAGCCATTTCAATGGCATTTTGGAAATGCTGTGTCCATGCTGCGGATTTTTCCGCTGCGGATTTGCCGCGGATTTTGATCCGGAAAAATCTGCAGCATGTCAATTGTTTGGTGCAGATTTGGTGCGGATTTTTGGTTTTGAATGGGGAAAAAAGAAAAAAAAAAATCCGCATCAAAATCCGCGGCAAATCCGCGGTAAATCCGCGGCAAATCTGCGGCAAATCCGCGGGTGCGATTTGCCGCGAAAGTCGCGGATTTTCAGGCAGAAAAATCCGCAGGTACATTCTACCGTGGGCACATAGCCTTATACTCCAGAGCTGCACTCACTATTCTGCTGATGGAGTCAGTGTGTAAATACATTACATTACTGATCCTGAGTTACATCCTGCATTATACTCCAGAGCTGCACTCACTATTCTGCTGATGGAGTCACTGTGTAAATACAATACATTACTGATCCTGAGTTACCTCCTGTATTATACTCCAGAGCTGCACTCACTCTTCTGCTGGTGCAGTCACTGTGTACATACAATACATTACTGATCCTGAGTTACCACCTGTATTATACTCCGGAGCTGCACTCACTATTCTGCTGGTGCAGTCACTGTGTACATACATTACATTACTGATCCTGAGTTACCACCTGTATTATACTCCAGAGCTGCACTCACTATTCTGCTGGTGCAGTCACTGTGTACATACATTACATTACTGATCCTGAGTTACCACCTGTATTATACTCCAGAGCTGCACTCACTCTTCTGCTGGTGCAGTCACTGTGTACATACAATACATTACTGATCCTGAGTTACCTCCTGTATTCTACTCCGGAGCTGCACTCACTATTCTGCTGGTGCAGTCACTGTGTACATACATTACATTACTGATCCTGAGTTACCTCCTGTATTATACACCAGAGCTGCACTCACTATTCTGCTGGTGCAGTCACTGTGTACATACATTACATTACTGATCCTGAGTTACCACCTGTATTATACTCCAGAGCTGCACTCACTCTTCTGCTGGTGCAGTCACTGTGTACATACAATACATTACTGATCCTGAGTTACCTCCTGTATTCTACTCCGGAGCTGCACTCACTATTCTGCTGGTGCAGTCACTGTGTACATACATTACATTACTGATCCTGAGTTACCTCCTGTATTATACACCAGAGCTGCACTCACTATTCTGCTGGTGCAGTCACTGTGTACATACTTTACATTACTATTCCTGAGTTACCTCCTGTATTATACTCCAGAGCTGCACTCACTCTTCTGCTGGTGCAGTCACTGTGTAAATACAATACATTACTGATCCTGAGTTACCTCCTGTATTATACTCCAGAGCTGCACTCACTATTCTGCTGGTGCAGTCACTGTGTACATACAATACATTACTGATCCTGAGTTACCTCCTGTATTATACTCCAGAGCTGCACTCACTATTCTGCTGGTGCAGTCACTGTGTACATACATTACATTACTGATCCTGAGTTACCTCCTGTATTATACTCCAGAGCTGCACTCACTATTCTGCTGGTGCAGTCACTGTGTACATACAATACATTACTGATCCTGAGTTACCTCCTGTATTATACTCCAGAGCTGCACTCACTCTTCTGCTGGTGCAGTCACTGTGTACATACAATACATTACTGATCCTGAGTTACCTCCTGTATTATACTCCGGAGCTGCACTGAACTCTGAAAATTGTATCAGTGATACTCTCTATCTTAAGTCTCAGTATGATATCTGTTTTCCATCTTACTATGAACTTATATGTTACCAGCAAATAAACACACTTCTGTGTGCTCAGTGGGGTTCGCTGCCCTCCTCATTAACTAGTGATATGCAGCAGCGTCAGTTGCCGATTTCAGCTCTGGAGGACCAGATTCGGGTATACTGTCTTTGGCGTCGGAATAGACTTCCAGCAAGATGACAATTGTACTCATCTTCGGAGCCTTTGGCATTGGTACAGATCTCCACAGCAGACCGGCGTGGTGATATCGATGTGCCATCCTGCACACTGGAAGAGGTCCGCGCCATTCTGCATGCCACGGAAATGGGGTTAGGACACTAGGTTCACTTTTGTTATGATTTTTTTGGTACACATGGTTAGTGACTTTTCTTGAGGGAATTCTGCTACAATTATTTTAGACAATACAGGAAGGTCAGTATGTGGGCAGTATGCCTAGAACAGTTCATTTGGTTGAACCTATTGGCACAGTTAGTTTTGGAGGCCCTGTGTGGGCACAACTGGAGCACTGTGCTAAAAGGGAACCTGACAGGTGTAATGTGCACTGTGAGACTGTGACCGGGGTTATCTATGACGGCCGGTATGTCTCGCCCCGGTTGTGCTCACTCCATGATAGAAAGTAAATCCACTCTAGGGTTAATGCTGTTTCCCTACAGGCTGAAGGAAGGGTTAAATGGGAACAGGAACGAGAGGCAGGTGTGTCGGGTGTGGGGGAGGCCTCACAACTCCCTGGGTTCTCTGCTGGAGAGACATGTATATTGCTGTGAACTTTTGTTTGGAGATTAAACACCGTGTGCTATGAACTTTAATGCCTGGATCCCGTGTCTTCTGCTGCGCAGCCGACCGCGCTACCTCACATATGGTGGAGAATCGGCGGGCATGCCAGCCGGTGAGGTGTAGCTTCCTTTTCTGGTGACCCGGTAGCACATGTCCTGGATTCAAGCAGCTATACTACGGCCCAAACCCAGCGACGCCATGGAGGAAATACTAAAGCATTTGGCTCAGGCTACTGCACAGCAACAACAGGTGAATACCCACCTGCTCCAGACGTTGGAGCAACAGCAGCAACAAGTTGATGCACAGCGGCAACAAGCTGATGAACAGCGGCAACAGCACCAGCAATCCTTGAAATTGCAGGAAAAAAGGCACCAAGAACAGATGGTTCTCCTGGCCAAGTCAATCCGTGCCGGACCGGCAGCAACAACCCCGGGATCGGGTGACGACGGCAGCGTCCGGAAAGCGGTGAGACAAGCGTTACAAAAAATGACTCCGGGGGATGATGTGGAAGCGTTCCTGGCAGTGTTTGAGCGGGTGGCCGAGCGGGAAAAGCTGCCGATCCCCCAGTGGGCTGAGGTATTGTCGCCCTATCTGACGGGGGAACCCCAAAAAGCGTACCTGGACCTCTGTACCGAGGACGCCATTGACTATGTGACCCTGAAAGCCGAAATACTGGCTCGGTTGGGGGTGAATACCTATGTACGGGCTCAGCGGGTAAATCAGTGGTTCTATGAGGAAGCCAAACCCGTACGCTCCCAAGCCTATGACTTATTACATCTTGTAAAAAAGTGGTTGCAGCCTGACACTCTGAGCCCGGCGCAAATGGTGGAAAGGGTAGTAGTGGATCGTTTTGTGCGCACTTTACCCGTCACCGTTCAACGGTGGGTGGGACAGGGTGACCCGAGTACCCTGGACCAATTAGTGTCCCTGGTAGAGCGGCATGTGGCCACGCAGGACTTGATACGGGACACTGAGACTTTGCGTGCCGCCCGTCGGTCCGGCCCCTCCAAACCTAGGGCCAAGGACCCACCGCCGACACCGGTGCAGGAGTCCACTACCGTCCCGTCTGAGGCCGTGGCCGCCGTCCCGGAGGTCCGGAAAGTTCTGTACCCTAAACGACAACCCGTCAAGGGGGTTTCCGTCCCCATTAGATGTTGGCGGTGCCAGCGGGTGGGACATATGGAAGCCCAGTGTCCACTCACCACGGAGCCCATGGATTGTGGGGTTACCCGGCGGGGTTCAATGTATGCTCAGGTGGTGTATACCGCTGACCTGGTTCCCCCAGAGACTGAGCCCCACTTGTGCCAAATACAGGTGAATGGATGTCCGGTTACAGGATTGTTGGATTCCGGGAGCTTAGTGACCCTTGTGCGGTCCACCTTGAGGGCTAAAGTAAAGGCCACAGGACGTACCGTGGGGGTGGTTTGCATACATGGGGACCGCCGAGACTATCCCACGGGGATTGTCACCATCACAGCACCTTGCGGTCAGTTGCAACATGAGGTGGGACTTATGAACTCTCTTCCCTATGATGTGATCCTAGGAAGGGATCTACCGTATTTTTGGACTCTATGGAAGGGGCCTCCTAAGTCTCTTCAGGTATTGGACAGTCCGGGACCTGAGCCCTACAATCCTGAATCCGGGACGCCTGCCGTAGGGGTCCCCATGATAGGGACAGAGTGTGAACCCGATAGGTCACCCCTAGAGGTATTGGCAGGAGAGGCTGAAATGGTTGAGCCCATCCCGGAGTTGGAAGCGTCCCCGGATACGTTTGGGACAGCCCAACTCCAGGACCCTACATTAATACATGCCCGGAGTCAGGTGACAGTAGTTGACGGGGTGGCACAGCTGCCCGGTGCCCAGGTAAGGTACCCCCATTTCGCTCTTAAACAGGATTTACTCTACCGGGTAGATGAAATACGGGGCGTGGGGGTAGAGCAGTTGGTGGTGCCCCAGCCGTATCGCCGGCGGGTCCTCGACTTGGCTCATAAACACCTGATGAGTGGCCACTTAGGGGTCAAGAAAACGCAGGAGCGAATATTGCAAAGGTTCTATTGGCCCGGGGTCTTTGGGGAGGTAAAACGGTTCTGCGAAACCTGCCCGGAGTGTCAGCTTACCGCACCCCTGGTCCACTTTCGCAGTCCGTTGGTGCCGTTACCCATTATAGAAGTCCCTTTTGAACGGATAGGGATGGATCTGGTGGGGCCCCTCGTAAAGTCTGCTCGAGGGCACCAACACATCCTAGTGATCGTTGACTATGCCACCCGGTATCCAGAGGCGATACCTCTCAGACATACTGCAGCAAAGCTTATAGCTCGGGAGTTGTTTGCTGTGTTCTGCCGGGTGGGGTTGCCCAAGGAGATCCTTACGGATCAGGGGACTCCATTCATGTCTAAAGTGACCAAAGAACTATGCCGGCTACTCCAGATCAAGCAGTTGCGTACGTCTGTGTATCATCCTCAGACGGATGGGTTAGTAGAACGATTCAATAAAACCCTGAAAACCATGCTAAAAAGGGTGATCTCCAGAGACGGAAAAGACTGGGATATGATGCTTCCCTATTTGATGTTTGCCATACGAGAGGTGCCACAGGCATCCACGGGGTTTTCGCCTTTTGAATTGTTATACGGGCGACATCCCCGGGGATTGTTGGACCTGGCAAAGGAAACATGGGAGCAAGAACCCACCCCCCATAAAAGTGTGATTGAGCACATTTTAGGAATGCAGAACCGCATAAGCGCGGTCATGCCAATTGTGAAGGAGCATTTACAGGAGGCTCAGGCCGCGCAAAGCGGCCGCTACAATAGACAAGCCACCGTGCGGACCTTTAAACCCGGGGATCGGGTGTTGGTATTAATCCCCACGGCGGAGAGTAAATTCCTGGCTCAGTGGCAAGGCCCCTACGAGATAAAGGAAAGAGTCGGGGTGGTCAACTATAAAGTATTGCAGCCCGGTAGGCGGAAACCTGAACAAATATACCATGTCAACCTATTAAAACCATGGCAGGAACGGGAAAGCCTGATGGCTGTTTTTTCCCCATCTCCCTCCTCTTCGGGTCGTTCACCTCCGGCTCCAGTGACCTCCGGAGAGGACGAACCGGAAGTAAGGATTGGAGAAGCCCTCACCAAGACTCAGAGGCGAGAGGCCAGACGGTTGGTTCAGCAGAACCCCGACGTCTTCTCCGAGCTGCCCGGTAGGACCAGTCTGATACGACATGATATTGTCACCGAGCCCCACCTGAAGGTACGCCTGAAGTCATACCGGGTACCGGAGGCTCGACGACAAGCCATATCGGAGGAAGTAAAGACAATGTTACGCCTGGGGGTCATCGAAAAATCCCGGAGTGAATGGGCTAGTCCGATTGTCCTAATACCAAAACCCGATGGCTCCTTAAGGTTCTGCAATGACTTTAGGAGATTGAACGAAATATCCAAGTTCGATCTCTACCCCATGCCGCGGGTGGATGAGCTGATTGATAGGCTGGGACAGGCGCGATATTTTACCACGCTCGACCTGACCAAGGGGTACTGGCAGGTGCCACTGACGGAGTCCGCCAAGGAGAAAACCGCTTTTGTTACGCCGGAGGGTCTCTTCCACTATGTTGTCTTGCCTTTTGGGTTACATGGCGCTCCGGCCACGTTCCAGAGGTTGATGGACTTGGTGCTGGAACCCCACCAGGCGTATGCATCAGCGTACCTGGATGACATCATTATTTACAGCTCCGATTGGCAGACCCACTTGGAACAGGTACAAGCGGTGGTCGACGCGCTTCGAATAGCCGGATTGACAGCCAATCCCAAGAAATGTGCGTTGGGACTCACGGAAGCCCGCTACTTGGGCTACGTGATAGGCCAAGGAGTGATTAAGCCCCAAATTAACAAGGTTGAGGCGATCCAGAAGTGGCCTAGACCCCTGACCACGAAGCAGGTTAGGGCCTTCCTGGGTATCGTGGGGTACTACAGGAGGTTTGTAAAGGATTTTGCGGGCCTATCAGCCCCCTTGACGGACCTTCTCAAAGGCAAGAAGTCCGTCATGGTGCGCTGGACTCCGCAGGCCGAGGATTCCTTCCGGGCCCTGAAGGGGGTCCTGTGTGGACAGCCCGTTCTTGTAAACCCTGATTTCCGGAAGGAGTTCATAGTACAGACTGACGCCTCTGAGGTCGGCCTGGGGGCAGTGCTGTCTCAGGTGGTTCAGGGGGAGGAACACCCCGTCACCTTCTTAAGTAGGAAGCTCACCCCTCCCGAGCGGAATTATAGCGTAGTGGAGAAGGAGTGCCTGGCGATCAAGTGGGCCTTGGAGTCCCTACGCTATTACCTGCTGGGACGGCAGTTTCGCTTGGTGACGGATCACTCTCCACTGGTCTGGATGAGGTCCGCCAAGGAACGGAATGCCCGGGTTACCCGGTGGTTCCTTTCTCTGCAGAACTTCCGGTTTACGGTTGAACACCGGGCCGGTAGGTTGCAGGGCAACGCCGATGCCTTGTCCCGCGGCCCGTGTTTGATGGCGGGAGTTCAACCCCGCACGCTTGAACTGAGGGGGGGGGTATGTGAGACTGTGACCGGGGTTATCTATGACGGCCGGTATGTCTCGCCCCGGTTGTGCTCACTCCATGATAGAAAGTAAATCCACTCTAGGGTTAATGCTGTTTCCCTACAGGCTGAAGGAAGGGTTAAATGGGAACAGGAACGAGAGGCAGGTGTGTCGGGTGTGGGGGAGGCCTCACAACTCCCTGGGTTCTCTGCTGGAGAGACATGTATATTGCTGTGAACTTTTGTTTGGAGATTAAACACCGTGTGCTATGAACTTTAATGCCTGGATCCCGTGTCTTCTGCTGCGCAGCCGACCGCGCTACCTCACAGCACCCAGAACCACGAGCAGTTCTGGGTGTATATTGCTAATCCCTGCCTAACTGTCCCTGTATACACTAGCACAGATAAAGAGATCTATAGAAAAAGTATTTCTAAAGATCTTTTATCGTATGCTAATGAGCGCAGGGACTAGTCCCAAGGGCGTTATCTCTCCCGACTAATCAGCCCTCTTAGCAAGGTAACACACGCACATGGGTGTACTAACATGCTATGCAATGCAGCGTCACTAGAGGTACTGCATGTACCTGTGTTTGCTGTGACTAAGCTTCTGAATGCTCGGCACTCCCGGTCATGCGCAGTATGAACCGAGTGTACACGTTCCACCTTCAGAGAGGTCTACTGCACATTACTGGAAGTGTGTGGCATTCAGAAGCGTGGTCACAGCGAACACAGGTATACGCGGCACCGCTGGTGACGCTGCATTGAATAACATGTTACCGCGCCCCGGTAGGCGTGCTAACATGCTAAGAGGGCGGCTAGTCGGGGGATATAACGCCCAGCGGACTATTCCCCGTGCTCATTAACATAGGATAAAAGATCTTTAGAAATACTTTTTCTAAAGATCTCTTTATCTATGCTACTAAATACAAAGACGATTTGGCAAGGATTACCAATATGCACCCAGAACTGCTCGTGGTTCTGGGTGCATATTGCACCCGACAGGTTCCCTTTAACAAAGTATTTAGGGGGAAACTACCCCGTTACTATTAGGGGCACCATTCTCCACACTAAGAAGGAATTCGGGATGACTTGGCATGGTTCTCTTAGGGGGTAACACTCTTGGGACTAATGGGCACTCTGCTGGGAACTAGTGCGGCACCCTAGTTGGCACAGTTATTTTGGAAGGCACTGTGCAGGCACTATTCTTCACGTTTTAGGGAATTTGTGAACAATTAGTCCTCGGGGCATTCTGCTTGGCACAGTTATCGCGAGAGGCACCCTGTGGGCACAATAAGAGCACTATGCTTAGCAAAGTACTTCTTGGGGAAACTGTGGCACATTTACTATTGGGGGCAGCCTGCTTCGTACTAAGAACGCATTTGGGCTGACATGGCATGGGTGTTATGGGAACACTATACTTGGCACAGCTATTTTAGGGGACGTACTGTTGTCACTATTACTGTGGGGGGCACTCTGCTTGGCATTATGGAGGCAGCCTAGTTGACACAATTATTAAATTGGCAACATTCCTCTTGATATTTTTCCCTCTTTTTTGCAGCTCACCCTATGGACATCACTCAGTAAAGAATAAAGGCCCCTTTACACACTGAAACTTTCTAGCGATCCCACCAGTGATCCCAACCTGGCCGGGATCGCTACAAAGTCTCTGGTGAGCTGTCAAACAGGCAGACCTGGCCAACGACGCAACAGCAATCCGGACCTGCAGAGCGACCTAGCTAGTCATTGGGGATGTTGTAAAGCAGCTTTTTCAAAGGGAAGTCGCTAACGAAGTCGCTGTAAAGTCCCCTTTACACACTGACACTTTGCTGCACAGCGGGAAACAAAGGACCAAAGAATGGTCCTGAACGATTTGTAGCGATCAGCAACTTCACAGCAGGGGCCAGGTCGCTGATGTTTCACACACTGCAATGTCGCTGGTGAGGTCGCTATAACGTCACAAAACCGGTGACGTTACAGCGATGTCGTTTGCGATGTTGCAGTGTGTGAACCCACCTTAAGACAGAACACAAAAGATAAGTCTACGCTGGAAGATGATGGGAGTTGATGGGCTGCACGGCTGGTTTGGCTGTTGTGTGTATAGACCTTGTCATGATGGCAGCCTCATTGCCTCACCTCAGGCACTCGCTGACCTGGATTCATAGGTGACAAAATATTTCCATGTGAATGTCATTTAAATCATTGGAGATTTCCATTTTATGGCAGGATTGTGATTACAGATTGCAGAGCACTGCTGTGAATCTAGGGCATTGGAGCACTAGTTATATCACATGGAGGAAATACCCCGATACAACTCGATGGTGACTGCACCACAAAACACATGAATGAGAAGATCCCCCCCCAATCCACAACCTAGTTTGTTATGATCCGGAACCATGGAAGACCACCACAAATCATTGGCAAAAAGGTGACAAGAGCATTGGCAACTAATCTGGCCGCCATCCCCTTACTAACCATCACAACTAGAAGTAGCCGAGGGGTGAACTAACATCCTGTGCACCGCGAACCCAGCCGGAGAACTATCCTAAAAGGTAGGAAAGAAGAATAACTCTCTGCCTCAGAAAATAGACAAGAATAGCTAGCCCCCCACATTCAAAGACTGCGGTGATATAGGAAAACACAATACACAGGTAGATGACAGGATTAGCAAAAGGTGAGGCCCCCGCTGACTAAAATAGGAAAGGACAGGAAAGGGACTGATGGTGGCCAGAGAAAAACCCTGCAAGATACCAACTTCCTGATAGTACAAAAAGGCCCTCAGATCGCTGGATCTGAACTCCGTCCTATACCAGGTGCCCTTGTCATACCAATGAACAGAAAACAAGAATCATAACAAAGTCAACAAGCCACAAACCCATGGACCCAAAGGAGCTATACTCCACACAGAACTGCAGGGAGTTCCTCAACAATCCACTAAGGGGAAAATCCCTGGAAGGAAATAAACTAAAACAAACCACAGCAAATGACAAACCCAGATAACCAGATAAACAAAAGCACCAGACAATACATAAAGAGCAAGCACTTATCTGGGGAAGATGTGGTGTAAAGCAGGATTAAGCAGGCTAGAGATACAAAGAACAACTGACATCCGGCAACAGCCTGCAATCAGACCAGGACTTAAATAAGCAGGGAGTTAGCAAAGGAAACACCCACTGCACAACACACCAGGTCTCTGTCCAAACCTTTCCTGGCCACCAGAGGGAGTCTCCCAGCAGCCAAGACATAACTAACATTCACAACACTAGTTGTCTAAAGCTACTTTCACACTTGCGCTGAACGGCATCCGTTGCATTGCATTGTGTGACGGATGCAACGGATGCGTTGCATATAATGGAACAACGGATCGTACAAAACAATGGAAAGCTTTTTTTTTTTTCATTTTTTTTTTCTTCTTTACAGTTTTACCGGCAGCAGACTATTGTGAACGATCAGCTGATCACCCCGCTCAGCTGAGCGCTCTCAATAGCCGGCTGCCGGGCACTCAGCTGATCGCTCTCACATACTGGCGGCCGGGCGCTTAGCTGAGAGCTCTCACATGCCGGCGGCCCGGCGCTCAGCTGAGATCTCTCACATGCCGGCGGCCGGGCGCTCAGCTGAGAGCTCTCCCATGCCGGCGGCCGGGCGCTCAGCTGAGAGCTCTCACATGCCGGCGGTTGGGCGCTCAGCTGAGAGCTCTCACATGCCGGCGGCCGGGCGCTCAGCTGAGAGCTCTCACATGCCGGCGGCCGGGTGCTCAGCTGAGAGCTCTCACATGCCAGCGGCCGGGCGCTCAGCTGAGAGCTCTCACATGCCGGCGGCCGGGCGATCAGCTGAGAGCTCTCACATGCCGGCGGCCGGGCGATCAGCTGAGAGCTCTCACATGCCGGCGGCCGGGCGCTCAGCTGAGAGCTCTCACATGCCGGCGGCCGGGCGCTCAGCTGAGAGCTCTCACATGCCAGCGGCCGGGCGCTCAGCTGAGAGCTCTCACATGCCGGCGGCCGGGTGCTCAGCTGAGAGCTCTCACATGCCGGCGGCCGGGCGCTCAGCTGAATGTTCGGCCACCGAGAAACAAAATAAAGTTTCTGTGATTTAAAAAAAAAAAAAAAAAAAAAAAATGAGCATGCGCAGTGAAAAATAAAGGTTTCCGCCACTCAAAAAAACGTTACATGCTGTGTTCCTTCCGCCCCACGCAGCGTCAAAATAACGACGATGTGTTGTCCAGCGGATGCAACGCTGACACTTGCGTTACAGTACGTCGTCCATACAAGTCTATGGAGAATAGCGCAGTGCGTTAACGGACTGCGCTATTCTCCATAGTGACGGACTGCGCTGAACGAAAGTGTGAAAGTACCCTAATCCAGCCAACATACAAGACAGTAATCCGAAGATCACATCATCCCAACCCATGGGTGAGTAAATATGACAGATAGAATTGTGCTTGAAAGTTTATGAACCCTTTAGAATTGTCATATTTCTGTATACATTTGACCTAATACTACATGAGATTTTCCCACAAGTCCTACAAGTTGATAAAGAACCAAATTAAATAAAGGAGTCAAAAATATTGTCATTTTTTTTTAAAGAGGAAAATAATCTGATATGACATATCTGCGAGAAGTAAAAGTAGGTGACCCTTTGCTTTCAGTATCTGGTGTGCCCCCAGTATCTGGTGTGCCCCCAGTATCTGGTGTGCCCTGCACATCGGCCTGGATGAATTTTAGCCTATTCCTCCCTACAAAGCAGCTTCACCTCTATCATGCTGGTGGTTCTCCTGCTACCTTAAGGTCCTTCCACGACATTTCTATAGAATTAACTGTGACTCGGCCATTCCTCTATAACCGCTCTTTGCAGAATAGCTTGTCCACTTTGGGTTGTTGTCTTGCTGCACCTCCATAAACCATGTTCTACCGAGATTCAGCTTATAAACACATGTACTGACACTTCACTTTTTTTCTGATAAAATACAGAATTCACTATTCCATCAATGGTAACCGTTGTCTTGGCCGAGATGCATCAAAGAGGCGCAAACCATGATACTACCAGCGCCATGTCTCACAGATGGTATGAGGTTTTAATGCTGTAATGCAGTGTTTGTCTTTCTCCACACATAACACCCCATTTAAACCGAAAAAAACTATTTTGTTCTCAACTTTGCAGTCTTGCCATGAGCAAAAATGTTGTTTAGCTACCTCCAGATGCTGGATACATAAACGTTAACTAATAATTTGAGAGAGTCCTTTAGTTGCTTAGATGTTATCTTGGGTTGCTTTATGACCTCGCGGACTATTATATGCCTTGTTCTTGGAATGATTTTTGTTGGTCACCACTCAGGGGGTATAAAATAATAGTCTTGATCTTACTCCATTTGTATAAAATTTTCTGACTGTGGATTGGCAGAGTCGAAACACTGTAGACAGGGTTTTGTAACCTTTGCCAGCCAGATGAGCACTAACAACACTTCTGCTGAGGACCTCAGAGACCTGCTCTGCTTGTGCCATGAAACGCTTCCACAAATGTGTTGTGAAGATCAGACTTAGATAATTCCCTGTTCTTTAAATAAAACAGGTCGCCCACTCACACCTGATTGTCACCCCATTGATTGAAAATACCAGAATCTGATATCACCTTCAAAATTATTTGCTAATGGTTAAGATTTCCATATTTTTACCACTCACAGACATGCGATATTGGATTATTTCACCCAATAAAAATGATAAAGTCTGAAATTCTTGACTCGTTTGATTTGTTTCTCTTTATCTACTTTTAGGTCTGAAAATCCAATGTAGTTTTTGGTCAAAATTTTTACAGAAATCTGTAAAATTCTGAAGGGTTCACAAATCTAAAAGCTCTACAGTAAACAGATAAATAGATATGAGAGTGATATAGACAGATAGATAGATAGATAGATAGATAGATAGATAGATAGATAGAGGGATAGATAGATAGATAGATAGATAGAGGGATAGATAGAGGGATAGATAGATAATAGATAGATAGATAGATAGGAGATGCAGCAGATAGAGGTTACCACTATCAGTGTATAATTTAGCAACTTGCACATAGCTATGTAGCTATGAAGTTCAGGTAGCAGCGCCTCATCAGCTGGGGATGTGTGTGTATGTATGTGTGTATATATATATATATATATATATATATATATATATATATATATATATATATATATATGTGACGGGGTGTACATCAGAGCAAAGAGAGACAACAGGCCGAGGATGATCCAACAGGTTTACTAACAGGAATACAGGAACAGCACACGACAAGTCCAAATAAAACAGATTCGGGGGCACCTCCCGATAATCCAAAGTGCCAGATCACAACGTAATAGTCCTTTTCAGAGTCCCAGAAATCCCACACAATCCACTGGACGGCGAGGTCTGTCCGCAGATTCAGATCTCGCTCCCTTCCTCTTCAAAAACTCAACTCCCAACTGCATTTAGAAACAGGAGTGAATTGTTTGAGCTCGTGGGCCCGCCCCTCAAGGGTAGGGGTCTATGCAATGGTTGGGCCCACTAGAAGATTCTAGAAGGTTGGCTCCGAGATGTCTACAGGTTTGTGTAGTTGGCGTTATCCACTGCTTACGAAACAATGAGAAGTTCCCCTGGCTGTGTGGACAGGAGATAATTGCATTATGGGCCCAGAGACACAGGAGATGGGGGGGAGGTATGGTTACTTACATCCCAAGACATTTCAAAGTGTTCAGTAAGTACAACCAAAGGAAAGTGACATCACATCCTGACATAGTATTACAGCAAATACAGTGAGAAGGTAAAATACATCATGACAATTCCTTCCCCTCCCAACTTGTGTACGTACTAGGGACCTCTACAGGTCGCTGGTTAAGTACACGCAGGCATGGCTGACAGGACTCAAGGCTCCTCTTGCCTGGACAGTCCATCTGCATTTTGGTGTTGGCTGCCCCTTCTATATTGTATGGTAAAGTTATAGGGCTGCAGAGCCAGGCTCCATCGCAGTAAGCGTCCATTGTCCCCAGAGACTCTCTTCAGCCAGGTGAGGGGATTGTGATCAGTAACCACAGTGAATTACCGTCCATACAGATACGGCCGTAGTTTCTTAAGGGCCCACACTACAGCCAGACATTCCTTCTCAACAGTTGCATAGGCCACTTCTCGGTCCAGCAGTTTCCGGCTGAGATAGGCGATGGGGTGCTCGTCCCCAGCTGCATTCACCTGGCTGAGGACAGCTCCCAGTCCATAAGCAGAGGCATCCGTTTGCACAATGAATCTCCTCTTGTAGTCTGGAGCAGCCAGGACAGGATCGCAGATCAAAGCATCCTTCAGCCGGTTAAAAGCCTCATCACAGGCTGGAGTCCAGATCACCAGCCGGGGCATTGTTTTCTTGGTCAGGTCGGTAAGAGGCTTGGCCACAGTACTGAAATGAGAAACAAATTTTCGGTAATAACTGGCAGTGCCCAGAAAAGCCATAACTTGTTTCTTAGTTTGGGGTACAGGCCAGTCTCTAATAGCCTGGATTTTGGCAGGCTCAGGTCGGAGCTTCCCTCCTCCCACTCTATGTCCTAGGTACTGGACTTCCCCCATCCCCAATTGGCATTTATCGGGTCGAATAGTTAGGCCGGCTGCAAGAATCAGGTCCAAAATAATGGCTACTTGATTCAGATGTTCCTCCCATGTGTGGCTGAAGACGGCGATATCATCCAAGTAGGCACAAGCAAAGTCATCACATCCCCGGAGGATCTGATCCACCATTCTCTGGAAGGTGGCCGGGGCATTTTTCATTCCAAAAGGCATGCTTAGAAATTCATACAGACCAAAGGGGGTTATAAAAGCGGACCGTTCTCTCCCTTCATCCGTTAGAGGGATCTGCCAGTATCCCTTACTGAGATCCAAGGTAGTGACATATCGGGACCCAGCCAGTCGGTCTAGAAGTTCGTCAATACGAGGCATTGGGTAAGGATCGCTGACGGTATGGTCGTTTAGTCGCCGATAGTCCACACAAAATCGAGTACTCCCATCCTTCTTGGGTACTAACACCACAGGGGAGGCCCAAGGGCTATGGGAGGCCTGGATTACCCCAAGCTGTAACATCTCCTCCAGTTCGTGCTGCATGGTGTTTCGAACTGATTCAGGTACCCGGTAAGGAGCCAGTTGTATGGGACGGATGCCCTGAGTGTCCACATGATGTTGGGTGACGGTGGTTCGAACTGGTTGGGATGAGAAAGCAGCCCGTCTCTGTTGAAGCACTTCCAGCATCTGGATTTTCTGTAAGGAGTCCAGGTAATCTCCCAGGGGAACCTGTTCCACAGTGGATGGGGCTCTCGCTGCTTCCACGAGATCAGGTAGAGAGTCCTCATCCTCTTGACCATCTTCTGAAGCCAACCGACAGCTTGCTATCATTGGAATGTTCCGGTCATGGTACTCCTTAATCATATTCACATGGACAGTCTTTTGCCTTAGCCCCTGATCATCTAAAGCAAGAAGGTAATTGGTATCATTCAGTTTTCTGAGAACCCGGAAGGGACCCTCCCATGTGGTCTGCAGTTTATTCTGCCGATGGGGAACAATCATTAAGACTTGTTGTCCTTCTACAAACTCCCGATAGCGTGCGTTACGGTCATACCATGTCTTCTGTCTGGTTTGAGCCATACGCAAATGACTCTGTGCAAAACTAGCAAGTTGGGCCAAGGTTTCTCGCAGCTTTAGGACATAAGGGACAACAGGGGTTCCTGTATCTTCAACTTGCCCCTCCCAGTATTCCTTGAGCAGGGTTAAGGGTCCTCGGACCTTTCTTCCATAGAGTAGTTCAAAGGGGGAGAACCCAGTGGACTCCTGGGGAACTTCCCGATAGGCAAACAAGAGATGGGGTAGGTACTTCTCCCAGTCTGAATCTCGGTCCGTGAAGGCCCTCAGCATATTCTTCAGAGTGCCGTTGAATCGTTCACAAAGTCCATTTGTTTGGGGATGATACGGGGTCGTTCGGATCGCTCGTACTCCACAGGTGCGCCACAGACACTGGACCAACTCTGACATAAACTGGGAGCCTTGGTCCGACAAGATCTCACTGGGGAATCCTACTCTGGTAAAAATAATAACCAAGGCCTCGGCCACCTTGGCTGCAGAGATACTTGACAAGGCCACGGCTTCTGGATATCGGGTGGCGTAGTCCACAACAGTGAGAATGTACTGCTTTCCAGATTTACTTGGTTTAGCCAGAGGTCCAATGATATCAACAGCTACTCTTTGAAAGGGTTCTTCTATTATAGGGAGCGGTTGCAGGGGTGCCTTTGGGTGATCCCCGGGTCGCCCTCTACGCTGACATATGTCACAAGTTCGGCAGAAATGCGCCACTGCTTGGGAAATCCCCGGCCAATAAAAAGTTTGAGTCAATCGTCTCTCGGTGCGGGTTTTGCCTTGATGGCCAGCCGTAGGAATGTCATGAGCCAGGTGTAATAGGGGAATTCTGTACTTCTGAGGAACAATCAGCTGTTTGCTATAAGTCCAGGGCTTATCTAGGGAGTCGGCATTGGCAACCCGATACAGAAGTCCATTTTCTCTGATAATTCTTTCTCCGTATTCCCCTAGCTGCCCTATTTCAGCCCGAGTTCTAAAACTAGCAAGGGTGGGGTCAGTCTCTACTTCTTGTCTAAACTGAACTTTATCCCAAGTAACATTCATATTATCCCCACAAGAAGAATCACTCACCGGCTGTAATGGCAGTTCTGGTGGCCTCAGTTCCATGGATGGGTTGTACACGTCCACATGGGCTGCTCTCTTGGCTTGACTTCTGGTTACCGCACCGACAAAGTGGCAATGAAGATTCCCCACATCATTTCCTAGAAGAACGTCTGCAGGGAGGCCGCTCATCACACCGACCACACATTGTTTTGCCCCAAAGCCATAATCCAGGGTCACACTCGCTCTTGGAATATATCTCTGGGTACCTCCTGCCAGTTCAATGGCAATTCCTGGTCCCTTTTGAATTGCTTGTGGTTGAATTACTCGGGGATCGGCTATGGTGAGGAAAGCCCCAGTGTCACGGAAGCCAACAACTTTTTGGCCATCCAGCACGACCTCCTGTAGATGTTTGTCCTGAAGATCAGAAGAACAGGTGGCTGGAGCTCGCACCCCATAGACTCCGGGTAGGGGAGCCAGGATATCTGAGTCACTTGGCAAGTCATCAGGCACAGAATCCAGCTCTTCTCCTGGTGAAGGTGTCTGTAGGTAATGAACAGGCAAAGGCGGTCTGTAGCTGTTCTGTCTACGAACACCTGGACATTGGAATTGCATGTGCCCAGGCTGCCCACATCCATAACATCTGCGCTCTGGGATTCTTCCTCCGCGTCGTATTCCCAAAGGTGGAGCATGAGTAATGCGAGGCACAGTCACACGAAGGTCCCCATGAGTTGACGGTCTAGGGTGATGGTGAACATTGGGGCCAGAAGGACCAGGGGCCACCAGCGTTGGGGGGTTGGTGTTTTTTTTCTCACTGGGTAGTAGTTTTTTCCACTGAGGCTTGATGGTGAGAGCCTCATCAGCTAGAGCTGCAGCTTCCTCCACAGTGGCTGGTCTCCTTTCACGCACCCATTCCCGGATCTCAGCGGGGCACTTGAAGTAAAACTGCTCTTTTAGGAGGACCTGGAGGACGGTCTCCAAGGTTAAGGCCTCCTCTGCCTCCAACCAACGATGCCACAGATGTTTGAGTTTGTGGGCATACATCTTGAAGGACACTTCCTCATCACATGCTAGAGTACGGAACTGAGTCCTGTAAGTGTCTGGCGTTACAGCATAATGTTCTAGAATAGTCTGTTTAATATCCGCATACTCACAGTTCCACCGAGGGTCCATAGCTCTATAGGCTGCAGCAGCTCCACCCTCTAAGAGCCCAACCAGATGCCGGACGCGCTCCCTTTCTGGGACTTCCATTAATCGACACTGATGCTCAAAGTCCTGGAAGAAGCCCTCAATGTCACCAGCAGCCTCATTAAACTGCTTGAAGTCTTTGCGGGACACTCTGGGAAGTTCCCTCATGATGGGTGCTGGGGTTACAGTCTGTCTGGAACCTCTCGCGGCTTCCACAGCGAGCTGCTTATCCAGCAATGCCATCTCCTCCATCCTGCGCTCCTTCTCTTCAGCTCCACGCATGGCCTCCCTCTTATCTTCTATGGTGGCCTCATCTCCAAGCAGTGCCATCTTTTCCTTGTACCACACAACCCATTGACTTTTTTGGGTATTCACCTCCGGCTCCCGTCTTTGCTCCCCTTGCTGTGGAAATTGTTCCTCGGTGTCATCTTGTAGGCAAGCGTGTTCCAATGCCTCAATTAGTTGCTCCTTAGAGAGTCCTTTGTAGCCGACACCTAATTCACGGGCCTTTGTTTGTAGACTCGCCACAGTCCAGTTCCTGTATCCTGAGGTTCTGGTTTCAGACGTCGATTGGCTGTTGTCCTCCATTTCTTCTGCTCTGATCCCGCCGCTGCCACCAGTTTGTGACGGGGTGTACATCAGAGCAAAGAGAGACAACAGGCCGAGGATGATCCAACAGGTTTACTAACAGGAATACAGGAACAGCACACGACAAGTCCAAATAAAACAGATTCGGGGGCACCTCCCGATAATCCAAAGTGCCAGATCACAACGTAATAGTCCTTTTCAGAGTCCCAGAAATCCCACACAATCCACTGGACGGCGAGGTCTGTCCGCAGATTCAGATCTCGCTCCCTTCCTCTTCAAAAACTCAACTCCCAACTGCATTTAGAAACAGGAGTGAATTGTTTGAGCTCGTGGGCCCGCCCCTCAAGGGTAGGGGTCTATGCAATTGTTGGGCCCACTAGAAGATTCTAGAAGGTTGGCTCCGAGATGTCTACAGGTTTGTGTAGTTGGCGTTATCCACTGCTTACGAAACAATGAGAAGTTCCCCTGGCTGTGTGGACAAGAGATAATTGCATTATGGGCCCAGAGACACAGGAGATGGGGGGAAGGTATGGTTACTTACATCCCAAGACATTTCAAAGTGTTCAGTAAGTACAACCAAAGGAAAGTGACATCACATCCTGACATAGTATTACAGCAAATACAGTGAGAAGGTAAAATACAGCATGACAATATATATATATATATATATATATATATATATATATATATATATATATATATATTATCTATATATACACACCTATATATACACATGCACAGTGCTATATCACAGTGAAGCACTGGAGGATATCTATAGCCATGCCGCATGTGCATGTGCGTAAGACACACATATAAAGGGGTCTCCTGACATTTCGAGGGGATGTTCTAGGAGGGAGGCGGTCGGGAGACTAAAAATATTTTAATTAATATCTATGCAAAGAATTCTCCCCGTCAGCTAAGAAAATGTGTCAGCGGCTCCCTCCTCCTACCTGAAATCCCCCATCGCCCTCTCTACTTCTTTCCCTATTGCTCATTCCCTCCATCCTTCCTCCTTTCTGCCGCTCTCCCTCCTCACTCCGCATTCACTTCTTTGTGTCATATTTAATTGCGGAACTGAGCCTTAATCTCTATATATAGCACTAGAGGCAGGGTGGAGATCAGGCTGGGTATTACTACACAAGTGAACTCAGCACACACTAGATACAACAGTGCACACTAGATACACAAGCACACACAGAATACACAAGAACACACAAAGTGCACACCGGATACTAGAACACATAGAGCGCACACCGGATACTCAAATGCACACCAGATACTAGAGCACACACCAGATACTGGAGCGCTCAGAGCACACATCATACTAGAGTGCACACCTCTTACTAGTGCACACATCTGATATTCGAGCACACAGTGCACACACCAGTAACATTAACGCATACAGCGTACACATGAGTACATATGGCGCACACTTGGTGCAACAGCAAGCAGGGCACACACTGGGTACATGTGCGCACAGGGAGCAAACCAAGTACACAATTTGTGCACATAGGGCACATACGGGACACATGAGCACAAAGATCACAGAACAGATACATGAGCACACCGCTGATACAAAAGCACATCGTGGATACAAGAGCACACATCGGATACAAGAACACACAATGGATACAAGAGCACACATAGTGCAAGGTGGATACATAAGCCCACAGAGTGCATAATGGATCACCGAGTAAACCAAGTGCATTTTGGATTATGGATCTACGAGCGCACACACAACGCACAAGAGGATACAGACCACACAACAGATCCATGCACACACTTGATCCAGCAGCACACACAGCTGATCCACACGCACACAGATCACACACCGGATGCCCAAGCATATAGAGCACACACCTGATAAAGCACACAGGGAGCACACCAGATAGCCAAGCACAAAGAGTACACACCACATACATGGCCACACAGAGCACACAACAGATACACAGACTGCACATTGGATACATGAGTACACAAAGCACATACCGGATACACCAGTACACAGAGTGAGCGCACTCACCAGATACATGTGTATACGTAGCGCACACTGGATACGGTACATCAGTACAAAGAGCACACACCAGATACAAGAGTACATAGTGCACACACCGGATACTCAAATACACAGAACACATAACAGATACATGAGCACACACCGTATACACCACTAAACAGAGTGCACACTGGATGCACTAGTACACATACTGCACACCAGATACATGAGCACAAAGAGTGTCCACAAAATACACAACACACAGAGCGCACAATGGATACATGAGTGCACACAAGATACCCTAGTGCACAGAATGCAAACCAGATCCAGAGGAAAAAAAAGAGCTCATACCAGATCCATGAGCACACCAGACCCATGAACACACAAAGCGCACACCAAATCCACAAGCACATAGAGCACATACCAGATCCACGAACACACAAAGCGCACACTAGATCCACAAGCACAAAGAGCGCACATAGGATACAGAAGTACATAGAGCGCACACCAGATCCACGACCACACAGAGCGCACACCAGATCCACGACCACACAGAGTGCACACCAGATCCACGACCACACAGAGTGCACACCAGATCCACGACCACACAGAGCGCACACCAGATCCACGACCACACAGAGCGCACACCAGATCCACAACCACACAGAGCGCACACCAGATCCACGACCACACAGAGGGCACACCAGATCCACGACCACATAGAGGGCACACCAGATCCACGACCACACAGAGTGCACACCAGATCCACGACCACACAGAGCGCACACCAGATCCACGACCACACAGAGCGCACACCAGATCCACGACCACACAGAGCGCACACCAGATCCACGACCACATAGAGCGCACACCAGATCCACGACCACACAGAGCGCACACCAGATCCACGACCACACAGAGCACACACCAGATCCACGACCACACAGAGCGCACACCAGATCCACGACCACACAGAGTGCACACCAGATCCACGACCACACAGAGTGCACACCAGATCCACGACCACACAGAGCGCACACCAGATCCACGACCACATAGAGCGCACACCAGATCCACGACCACACAGAGTGCACACCAGATCCACGACCACACAGAGCGCACACCAGATCCACGACCACACAGAGCGCACACCAGATCCACGACCACACAGAGTGCACACCAGATCCACGACCACACAGAGTGCACACCAGATCCACGACCACACAGAGCGCACACCAGATCCACGACCACATAGAGCGCACACCAGATCCACGACCACACAGAGTGCACACCAGATCCACGACCACACAGAGCGCACACCAGATCCACGACCAAACAGAGCGCACACCAGATCCACGCGCACACATAGGATGCAGGAGTACATAGAGCACACACCAGATCCATGAGCACACATACACAAGCACACAGAGGGCACACCTGATACACAGCACACAGAGGGCACATCTGATACATGAGCACACACAAGACAGACGAGTAGATTGTGTGCACACTGGATGCACGGGCACACAGCACCCACCAGGTACTTGAGCATACAGAGCACACACAGGATACACAACGCACTGGATACACTAATAAACAGAATTGTATGAATCTTTAGTTTGATTACTCAGAGATTTCATTTCTGCTGAAAATGTAACCATTAGTGTGACAATTAATTGCCTGCCGCTCCAGCCCTGATAATATAACAAGGGGTGTTACACTATGCACAGTGGCACAAGCGCTGCTCACACCTCTAGGAGGCCTGTGTGACCACCCATATGACTGTGCCTATCATGACAATATCAGTATCCATGGCATATACATTAGAGGTGAAGCGGAGCGGTCCAACAAGGTGCAGATTGCCGTAGCTGCCATTCACCTGCTGAGCACCACAAAACCTCTGCAAATCGATTGTAAATTTGGGCACTGATAAATATAGTATACGGCAGGCGGGACGCGAAGGAGCGGAGACCTCTGCTGGTCGCTGGAATTAGGATATGGAGTTGTAATCAGAATTATTTACTTTTGTGTCTTGTTCATTGTTCCCATGGAAACATTTTAACAGGAACGCTCCCATACAATTTATTATCATCCACAGCGAGTTAAAGAGGGGAAGCTGCAATCATGTTAACCCCTTCACTGCAGCGACTCATGCAAATTATTAATCACTGTGAATTAAATTGAGCAAAATATATGAAGAGTCATGTAGCTATGAGGGGTCGACCTGCTTTTCACTCAGGGTTATTCCTTAAAGTACCACACCAGTGTTGTTTTTTTGCATCTCTGGAGTGACACTTTAAATCTAAGACTTCTGCCCCCTGTCTTATACTTTCCTTTTGGTGACTTCATCTTCTATCGCCATCACTCCGATCGGTCTGCGGGGATTTGTGACCTGACGGCTGCTCCAGTGTTTCACGGAGTCCTCTGGAGGTCAGCTCAATACATCTCTATGAGAGCAGTGTTCTGGCCTAGTCCTGATCTAATTCTGGCTTTGTTGAGCCTCGTTCTGACCTTGTTCTGACCTTGTTCTGGCTTTGTTGAGCCTCAGGGTAACTTCACACTTCCATTGTTTTACATCAGTCACAATCTGTTGCCTTGAGGAATTATGGTATCTTGCAAAATATTTTGCAGGAATCAGTTTTTTTTCCCCATAGGCTTCTATTAGCGACGGATTGGGACTGATGGCCTTGCGTTGCATCCGCCGCGTGACGGATCAGTCGCTTACTGACTAACTGTCAGGCGAAAGCAATGCTGAATGTAACGTTTTTTGGAGCGGAAAAAAAAAACGCACACCGCAGGATTCCGTCGTAAACCGTCAAGAGCTATAAGTGATGTCTATGGTGCTGGATTCCGCCGTAATCCGTCACACATTCCAGTGCTGGATTCCGTCATGCTCTACTGAGCATGCCCAGCATGTTTGGCACACCCATTGGGCTGTCCCAAACACTATGAACGGAATCCTGTGAAATAACACATCCGTTGCGTCAGTTGACGTCTAAAAAACGACGGATCCGTTGTTGCGTCGCAACGACGGACCTGACGGATTTAAAACAACGGAAGTATGAACTTACCCTCATTCTGACCCTGTTTTGGCTTTGATCTGATCTCGTTCTGGCCTAGTTCTGGCTTTGTTGAGCCTCGTTCTGACCTTGTTCTGGCCCCATTAGCTTATAGAAATGCACTGAGCGCTTGTGACGTAACTTCTGACTTCCAGTAGGACCGGAGAAGTGTTGGTAAAGCCGAAGCTGCCGGAAGGTGAGTTTAAAACCAGGGGAAGGGGGCTTACATGTAAAGCGCCACTGCAGCGCTAAAACAAAATATGCTGGAGTGGTGCTTTAAAGGTATTCATCAATTATGGAGACATGACAATGTAAGCCTGAAAGGAGGCAAAACCCACTGAAACCTTTTTTCTCAACCCTAATTTCAGTTGGAGACAACTAAAGGGGGAAACACATTACTAGACAGATTGGGCTCTGTTTACCGTTTTTTTTCTAAGGGAGGAGGCTTTCATCTGCAGCAATCTGCCTCCCATCTATAGAGGGTATACTGTAATGTCCTATCACTTCTCGGAGATAAGAGAGACTATACAATCCTCAAAATGGTTAGGGTATGTGCGCACATTGCGTTCTCTGCAGTGCAGAAAAGAACGCACCCTCTGGCAGACTGGACACTGCGTTTGTAAAAAAAAAAAAAAAAATGCATCCACAACGCATGCATTATGGATACTTTTTCCATGCATTTTGCATGCGTTCTGGATGCATTTTTGACAGTGCATTTCCCCGGCAATTCAGCTCTGCAACATGCCGGCTGACAGCAGACACAGACAGAGTCGCGTGATGAGAATGAACTCGGGTGAACTTCACCTGACTTCATTGTCATGCCGCGGCTCTGTCTGTATGTGGCGTCCTGATTAGCGGTCACCCGTGAAGGACTCACCGGTGACCGCTAATCCCCTGAGTGACTGAAGTGAGCAGCGCGATTAGCTCTGCCGTCACTCAGGTTACCCGCGGCCAGCTGGACTCCTCCACCCGAGACCGCAACTCACCTGTGACTTCATTGCTGATCGCGCGGCTCACTTCTGTTGCTGCGTGGAGCTGACAGAGAGCAGTCTGGTCTGTGACCGCTCTTGTCAGCTTCATGTAGCAGAGCTGAGAGCATCGCGGGACCTCGTGTGGATTACGTCGGACCTGGAGGGGTATTTGAGGATTTTAATAAAGTGGTGAAAGAGGGTGGGTTTTTTTGTCTTTTATTCCAAATAAAGGATTTTTTGAATGTGTGTGTTTATTTTCTTTAAGTTACAGGTTAATCATGGAAGGTATCTCGGGGAGACGCCTGCCATGATTAACCTAGGACTTAGTGGCAGCTTTGGGCTGCTGCCATTAACTTCTTATTACCTCGATTGCCATCGCACCAGGGCAATTCGGGATGAGCTGGGTAGAGTCCCGGGACTGTGGCATCTAAAAGGATGCGGCAATTCCGGGCAGCTGCTGGCTGATATTGTTAGGCTGGGGGGCTCCCCATAACGTAGCACTCCCCATCCTGAGAATACCAGCCTTCAGCCGTGTGGCTTTACCCTGGCTGGTATCAAAATTGGGGGGGACCGCACGTCGTTTTTTTTTAATTATTTAGTTTACTGCACGATATAGACCCGCCCACCTGCGGCTGTGATTGGTTGCAGTAAGACAGCTGTCACTCAGCGTGAGGGCGTGTCTGACTGCAACCAATCATAGGCGCTGGTGGGCGGGGAAAGCAGGGAATACCAGATTGAATAATGAGCGGCCAGCATTTTCAAAAGAGGAAAAGCTGCTGGAGCAGTGTGACAGCCGTGCAGCGCCGCGCTGGTGATCGGGGATCGGTGAGTATGAGAGAGGGGTAGAGACTGACCGACGGACAGAGAGAGGGACAGACAGAGAGAGACCGACCGACCGACAGAGAGTGAGAGAGACAGACAGAGCGACCAACTGACAGAGAAAGAGACTGACCGACAGACAAAGGGAGATTCACCGACATCCACAGACAGAGATTGACAGACATTGACAGAGAGAAACTGAAAAGACCTGCGTTTTGCTTGTCAAAAAAGCATGCGGAACACAACAAAAATGCAGTCCAAGTGTATTTTGGTTGCGTTTTGACCCACATCATTGATTTCAATGGGTGGAGAACGCAGCTACAATGCACAAAAGAAGTGACATGCTGCTTTTTTTTCCGCAGCGATTTTGGGCGTTTAGAAACGCAGCATGCGCATTGATTTTTCGGCTTTCTCATAGACTTTGATGGGGAAGCTGAACGCATGCAATTTGGCACTGAAAACACTGCAGTTCAAAACGCAGCGTTTCCGCGGAAAAAAACGCAACGTGCGCACATAGGCTCAATGTATCCCAATAAATAAATATATATATTAGTATATATATAGTTACAGTGTGATACGTCCCTGATAGCCTTTCATTGTAAGAAAATATTCACCTTTGTTTTACTCTATACTTTGTAAGGCTGCAAAAAAAAAGTGTGCTGGTCTGATGGAGGCTCAAAGGACACTCATTTGGCCACTGTTGGGTGTATTAAGCCCTATGGATACGTTTGTGGTAGGAGATTTTTCAAGTTGTGAACACGGCCAAACCTGCATCTTCTGATATTTTATGTAATCTGCAATTCAGGAGTGAATGAGATCAAATGGATAACATGGTCCTGATATGTGGGACCTTGATGCGATGCAGCCTTGTAGTATTTGCACCCCATCTTCTCAGGTTGAGTCTGATTCAATCCCAAATTGTTCTTTCTAGCCCTCACTTGGTTTCAGCTCCTAATGTGAGAGGAACTGAGGCTTAGTAAAAATACAATGCTGGAGGGAGGAGGGAGGAGGGTAAAGATCCGGTGATCTATCAGCTCTGTACATGGAGGGGTGGACAACGAGAAACTAGGGAATAAAGGATGAGGAAGATGAGTAATAGGAGGAAGGGAGAAAAGAAAGAAATAGAGGAAAAAGTGAGTGGGAGGAACAGAAAGAAAAAGAGGAGCTGAATGAAGCAAGATATAGCGAGAGAAAGGGGAGGGACCGAGTCAGGGAAAGAGTGAGGGTATCTGTGTGCATCCGTGTGTATATGAATGTGCGTCTGTGCATATATCAGTGTGTATGTATATATGTGTGTATGTGTGAGTGCATGTCTGTGTATATGTATATAGATATGAGTACATGTGCCTATGCATCAGTGTGTACATCTGTGTGTATGTATAAGTGCAATTATACATGTATCTCTCAGTATATCCGTGTAAATATCTGTACATACTGAATGTATATCTGTATGGATATGTGTGCTTATGTATGTGCATATGCTGTGCATCTGAGTGTATATCAGTGTGTATGTATATATGTGTGTCTACCCATGTGTCTAAGACATACTGATACTCTAGATTGTGAGCCCCAATGGGGACAGTGTTGCAATTGTATGTAAAGCACTGTGGAATTAACAGCGCTATATAAATCAATGAATATTGTATGCATGTATGTATGTATGTATGTATGTATGTATGTATGTATGTATGTATGTATGTATGTGTGTGTGTGTGGGTGGGTGTAGGTGTGGGTGTGTGTGTGTGTGTGTGTGTGTGTGGGTGGGTGTAGGTGTGGGTGTAGGTGTGGGTGTAGGTGTGGGTGTGGGTGTGGGTGTGGGTGTGGGTGTGGGTGTGTGTGTGTGTGTGTGTGTGTGTGTGTGTGTGTGTGTGTGTGTGTGTGTGTGTGTGTGTGTATCCATGTGGGACGCCCTGGCCTATCAGGTCGTCACAGGGTATTGTGCAATCTGCCCTTCTGCACAGTATCCACCTCCTCCTTGGTTACGGGTCCCTGACCTTTGGTGTTGCCAAGAACAAGCTAATCAAACTCCTAGGAACACTCTGCACCACACCCACCAGACACACCAGTGGCTGACCTGAGTGGAATAGGGTCGCCCACTTGGGGGGTTGGTTAAGGGGAGGTCAGGAGTGTTAGGAGACAGTCAGTGAAGTGGTGACTCTCGAGAGGAGAGGTCAGGAGCTGGGCTCCTTGAGGCTACTGGATGGCAGACGTTGGTATGGGCCTGGTAGGAGCTGGACCCCGGTCGCAGGGGATCGTGACAAGGGGCACGGACGGTCAAGGAGGACAGCTGGCGGCCTCGTGCCATCACCGGCCAGGGGCCAGGGCACGACGGGAACGTGGACCCTAGGTCGAGAAGGAGCTTCAGGCGTCCTGACAATTTACCCGACGAGGACGGAACCTTCAAGATCCGTTCTCCACCCGCTCCGAAAATCGGGGTACTAGCGCAACGAGGGGGATAGGACTTTCCCACTACACAGTCCAGAAAATCCCAAGCGTGAACCCTGAGAGCAAGCTCACCTAGTTAGACATACTGGTGAGCGGGATGCGATTAGTTTTACACTTAAGGGGCCAACCAGAAGACTAGGTGGCAAGGCAAAGGTCACAGACTAACAGGCAACACCAACGGGCACGGGATCCAGGCATGCTCCCTCTCAGCGGCAGCGGTGTCCAGAACTTTAGTTTACTACAGTTGTTGGTGTCAGCGTTATTGGACTGAGTGAGTACATAAGTGACCCTTACCGTCCCAACGGCACCTCCCCGTCACCATCACCGAGTCCCGGGGCATCCCCCCTACCCTTGGAGGGGTTAAACACCTAGATGCCCACACCATCGCCACCGGGTACTCCATCTTACCACACACCACGGGTGGCATCACAAACTTCAACCATACCATCCCATGTTAATATCCCCACTTTTATCCGAGTGGCCGCACGACCCCGACTCCCGGGTCCGGAGACCCCTCAAGCCACCGCGGATCCTGATCCGAGCAGCCTGGCTGCTGAAGCGGGGCGGCACACATGTGCATGTGTGTATGTATATAGGTATTTGTACATGTGTATGTACAGTATCTGTGTGTATATCTGTGTATGCATATGTGAATGTACATGTGTATGTACATATGTATGTGTACATGTGTACGCAGATATGTGCAGCTATGTGTGTATGATTATGTGTGTACATGTATATATACACATATATATATATATATATATATATATATCTGAGTATATCCGGCTATTTGTGTATGCATATATGTATGTATGTGTGGATGTGTATCTGTGTGTGCCCACCTGTGTGTATATGCATGTACATCTATGTGAATGTGCATATACTGTATGTGTGGATGTGTACATTGCAACAACAAAAAAATGGAAACGTCATGGAATGATGGAAATCACATGATAGAGACGTTAATGATCAGCAAATGTTAAAAAATGATAACAAAATTTTCAAAATCTCTGGATTTATTCAGTCTTGAGTATAAGACACGTGCAGAAATCCCAGCATTTCCAGTCTTGGCTGCTAACACTGAGGTTATTAATGGTCATCTCAGGAAGATTCTGCGGCACCTAATGCACTTGAGAAAATCATCAGGATCCTCTGCTTTCAGCTCACTGACCAATGTATCCCAGATGTACTCGATGGGAGACAAGTCCAGAGATGCTGCAGCCATGAGACCACATATAGACCATGCAGGCTGCTTCTAGCACCAACAACAACAGGTGGTCTGGCGTTTTTTTAGTTAAAAAAACAGCTGTAGAGACACTTTGGAGAAATGGCCATACCACTGGGTCCACTACTAAATCAATGTAACGTCAAGGTGTTAGTACATCTGGAATGAAGACTAGAGGGGTCAGGCTAACGTAAATTATGCCACCCAAGACCATAATCCTGCCAGTAAGACAAGTGTGGCGTCTTCATGGATTTGCCCACATGACCTCCACACCAATCTCTGGCTATCACTGCGTCTAAGATGAAAGTGGGACTCATTGCTGAAGAGGATAGGTCTCCATTCCAACCTCTGGAAACCATGTGGGCAACACAATAAAGAGGTCTTCACAATAGGTTGTTACACCGGTCCTACTCCCGGGATTATGGTGTGGGGTGATATAATAGATCATAGCCGGACCACATTTGACTTCATTGCAGGTCACTAAAAGCTCGGTGTGACATAGATTTGGTGGTGAATCCAGTCGTGCCGCCATTCCTTCCAAGTGTCCCAGGAGCGGTTTGCATTATGACATGTCCAGACCACATGTTTCTGCAGTTACTAAGAGCCGCCTGCGTGGCCTAAACCTGTTCCCACGGCTGCAGAGTCTCCAGACTTGACTCCCATTGAGCACATCTGGATGTCATTTGACAATGATTACAAAAGAGCTTCCAACAGCGGATCATAATGATTTGCCCATGTGTATTAAGCAGCAGACCCTTCCTCAGATGACCATTAATAACCTCAGTCATAGCAGCCGAGGCTGGAAGTGCTGTGATTTCTGCATGTGGCAATCGTACCCCAAATTGAATAAATGCACATTATTCAAATTTTGTTTCCATTTTTTCATCATTTAGATCCAGTAATATCCTTAATTCCATGACTTTTCTTTCTTGACGTCACATACATATGTGTACTAGCATAATCTTTCTACATGAAGGCATTCATGAACGGCACCAGTAAGAGGTGGGCTGTTAGCTGAGGGTGCCAGGGGGTGTTCGCCACCCCCAGCCCCCCTGGGATAGACCAGGAATCTCCCACCTCTCTGACAGCCTATTTAATAATTAGCTGTAATTAGACTGCAGTTGGGGGAAGAGACAGAGGTGTGTGGGAGCAAGAGAAGGACAGAGCGCAGAGATGAGGCGACACATCGATCTGTTCATTGGACCCTTATTTTGGGATCTTCAGTCTGTACATCTGCTCTTCATTCTTGTATCATCCCATCTGTCTGGAGTAAAAGCACCGGCTGCTCACAGGCCCAGTCACTGAAGGCACGCACGCATGCCGCTGGTCAGGATCACACATGCTGCAGCACTGCAGGCATCGCAGCACATTCTAGGAGATGTAGTGCCTCCATTCACATCAGAACCAGTCTCTACACTGCCGGGTTTACACTGGCAAACATTGTGTATTCAGCAGATATATTATTATGTGATTCCCCAGGACAGACAGACCCATACATAGGTAGTTGGTCAATCCATGTTCAGGGTGCTGCTGTTGCTGTGAATGTCAGTCATGTTTGCACTGACACATAATATCATGTTTTCAGCAGTTTATGGGAGATAATGGAGCACAAATCTGAAGTTTCGCCTAGGGCCGGGTGAGGTTTGCCCCCGCGCTCTGCCTGCATTATGAGACGCTGACTCCATGTGACAGTGTGCGGCACTTGCATTTCGATCTGGCTGGAAATGTACTTGCCTGGCTGTGGATGGCACAATTATTGTTCTCTAGTCAAACTGTGCAATTACGCGTTGGCATCCTCTGGCAATGCCGCCGCTAACAAACCGAGGACTTACTGCTGGAGCAAAGAGGGCGACACAAAATCCTCTGCTCCTGACAGTTCTGTGGGGACATCGTTCTTGGACTACGGGCTAGTGTGGGGACTACACCCGGGGATTGACGTCTGGAACCAAATTTTTAAGATCTGAATGTTATTATTCACTGACCGCAAACATAGATCTTAAAATAGTGAGAAACCGAGGCACAAAGCCTACTAGAAATTTGCCAGGGCCCCTTTAACCCTGGTATCTGGCGGTACACGTTGCCCTCTTTGCTTCAGCGATTTCACATTACTTCCAGGGACTGTGTTCTGCTGAGCAGGTGCATCCAAGCACATGTGCACACCGCCATCCCCACAGAGCCCGCGCATCTAAAGACCCTCATCAAAATTTAATTCAGCCATTTTTGCATGATAAACACATATTCTAGAAGGTCCCACAGACTACACCCTTGATGAGAGAATAATCTTAAAGGGGTTATCCACAACTTTGACATTGATGGCCTATCATTATGTTCGGTCATCAATGTCTGATCGGCCGTGTTCCGACACGCTGCACCCTAATCAATAGGAGGCGGATGTGCAGTACCCAACCGTGGCTCTGGATTCGAGCATTTCCGGTCGCCTGCTGCCGCCGCCGGGACTGAGAGCAGCTGATCGGTAGTGGTGCCGCATGTCGGACCCCGGCTGATCAGACATTTAAGACCTATCCTAAAGATAGGTCATCAATGTCAAAGTAGTGGGCAACCCCTTTACTCCAAACCCACTTTTTTTCTGTATCACCTAATAATTTGATATATTTTACCAGTGTGTTATTACTTTACATACTCATACTCTTGGTTCATGAAGAGAATGCCAGAACTACAGTGAAGACTGATCCAGAGATAGCGCAGTCTGTGGAGCAAGGGGCAAGATGCCTGGAAACTGGAAATGTGCACACCAATGCAAAAGGCTAGGTAATAAGCATTGTAATGGCTGTCATTTCACCAAGCAATATACCATTACTTGTTGTGTGTTAGTGCCACAACTTTATACCATGCTACACATCAACTTTATACTGCGCCACAATCAAACTTTATACTGCACAAAAATCCAACTTTACACTATGCAACAATCCAACTTTACACTATGCCACAATCCAACTTTACACTATGTCACAATCCAACTTTACACTATGCCACAATCCAACTTTACACTGCTCAAGAATCAAATTTAACACTGCGCCACAATCCAACTTTACAGTGTGGCACAATCCAACTTCACTCTGTGCCATGATCCAACTTTACACTGGACCACAATCCAACTTTATACTGTGCCACAATCAACATGATAATGCACCACAATTCAACCTTATACTACGCCACAATCCAACTTTATACTGCGACACAATACAACTTTACACCGTGCCACAATCCAACTTTATACTGTGCCACAATCCAACTTTATACTGTGCCACAATCCAACTTTATACTGCGCCACAATCCAACTTTATACTGAGCCACAATCCAACTTTATACTGCGCCACAATCCAACTTTATACTGTGCTACAATCCAACTTTATACTGGGCCACAATCCAACTTTATACTGCGCCACAATCCAACTATATACTGCGACACAATACAACTTTACACCGTGCCACAATCCAACTTTATACTGTGCCACAATCCAACTTTATACTGTGCCACAATCCAACTTTATACTGTGCCACAATCCAACTTTATACTGTGCCACAATCCAACTTTATACTGTGCCACAATCCAACTTTATACTGCGCTACAATCCAACTTTATACTGCGCCACAATCCAACTTTATACTGCGCCACAATCCAACTTTATACTGTGCTACAATCCAACTTTATACTGGGCCACAATCCAACTTTATACTGCGCCACAATCCAACTATATACTGCGACACAATACAACTTTACACCGTGCCACAATCCAACTTTATACTGTGCCACAATCCAACTTTATACTGTGCCACAATCCAACTTTATACTGTGCCACAATCCAACTTTATACTGTGCCACAATCCAACTTTATACTGTGCCACAATCCAACTTTATACTGCGCTACAATCCAACTTTATACTGTGCTACAATCCAACTTTATACTGCGCTACAATCCAACTTTATACTGCGCTACAATCCAACTTTATACTGCGCTACAATCCAACTTTATACTGCGCCACAATCCAACTTTATACTGCGCCACAATCCAACTTTATACTGCGCTACAATCCAACTTTATACTGCGCTACAATCCAACTTTATACTGCGCCACAATCCAACTTTATACTGCGCCACAATCCAACATTATACTGTGCCACAATCCAACTTTATACTGCGCCACAATCCAACATTATACTGTGCCACAATTCAACTTTATATTGTGCCAGAATCCAACTTTATACTGTGCCAGAATCCAACTTTATACTGCGCCACAATCCAACATTATACTGTGCCACAATCCAACATTATACTGTGCCACAATTCAACTTTATATTGTGCCAGAATCCAACTTTATACTGCGCCACAATCCAACTTTATACTGTGCCACAATCCAACTTTACACTGCACCACAATCCAACTTTACACTGCTCAAGAATCCAATTTAACACTGTGCCACAATTCAAATTTAGAGTGTGCCACAATACAACTTTACACTGCGTCACAATCCAAGTAGTTTATGCTGTGCTACAATGCAACTTTAAACTGTGTCAAAATCCAACTTTATACTGCACCACAATCCAACTTTGCACTGTGCCACAATGCAGTTTAATACTGCACAAAATGCAAATTTATACTACACCATAATGCAACTTTACAGTGCACCAAAATACAACTTCACACTGCGCTACAATCCAACTTTATACTGCACGGAATTACAACTTTACAGTGCACAAAAATACAACGTTACACTGCGCTACAATGCACCTTTACACTGTGCCACAATCCAACTTTACTCCGTGCCATGATCCAACTCTACACCGGGCCATAATACAACTGTACACACTGTGCCTCTCTCCAACTTAACACTGCACCACAATGCAAGTTTATATTACAGCACAATACAATTTTATGCTGCGCCAAAATCTAACTTTACATAGCATCACAATACAACTGTATACTGTGCCCCAATGCAACTTTACACTGTGCCACAGTGCAATTTAATAATGCACAAAATACAAATTTATACTACGCCATAATGCAACTTTACAATGCACCAATCAAACTTTATACCGCACCTTAATACAAATTTAGGCCTTTTTTACATGTCCGTTTAAAAAACGCACGTGTTGAACGGTCCGTTTTGTCCATCCGCGTGGCCGTACGTGTGAATATGTGCGCGCCATCCGTGTTTTTCCGGTATGGTTATAGGAAGAATGAAATTACAAAGCTTCTGCTATATTTTGCAATGTTAAACACATACAGCACACGGACGCCACACTGCTGTCACACGGTTGCCATTCGTGTACTGTACGTGTTTTTCAAGGACCCACTGACTTATATGGGTCCGTGTGTCCATGCTGCCAATTAAGAAGAGACATGTCTCTGTGTGGATCACATAGACACAAGTATGGTTCCCACGGTCATACGGTCCGTGTGAAAACACTGAGGTGTGAAGATAACCATGGATTTTAATGAGAATCTATGAGAATGTGTCTCCGATATGTGTTAAAATGGAAACCACACGTACCAGAAAGACAGACGTGTGAAGGTGCCTTATATGTACCACCATTCAACTTTATGCTGCACCACAATATGAATTTATACTGCGCCACAATATGAATTTATACTGCGCCACAATATGAATTTATACTGCGCCACAATATGAATTTATACTGCGCCACAATATGAATTTATACTGCGCCACAATATGAATTTATACTGCGCCACAATATGAATTTATACTGCGCCACAATATGAATTTATACTGCGCCACAATATGAATTTATACTGCTCCACAATATGAAATTATACTGCACCACAATATGAATTTATACTGCGCCACAATATGAATTTATACTGCGCCACAATATGAATTTATACTGCGCCACAATATGAATTTATACTGCGCCACAATATGAATTTATACTGCGCCACAATATGAATTTATACTGCGCCACAATATGAATTTATACTGCGCCACAATATGAATTTATACTGCGCCACAATATGAATTTATACTGCGCCACAATATGAATTTATACTGCGCCACAATATGAATTTATACTGCGCCACAATATGAATTTATACTGCGCCACAATATGAATTTATACTGCGCCACAATATGAATTTATACTGCGCCACAATATGAATTTATACTGCTCCACAATATGAAATTATACTGCACCACAATATGAATTTATACTGCTCCACAATATGAAATTATACTGCGCCACAATATGAATTTATACTGCTCCACAATATGAATTTATACTGCGCCACAATATGAATTTATACTGCGCCACAATATGAATTTATACTGCTCCACAATATGAATTTATACTGCTCCACAATATGAATTTATACTGCGCCACAATATGAATTTATACTGCGCCACAATATGAATTTATACTGCTCCACAATATGAATTTATACTGCTCCACAATATGAAATTATACTGCACCACAATATGAATTTATACTGCGCCACAATATGAATTTATACTGCGCCACAATATGAATTTATACTGCTCCACAATATGAAATTATACTGCGCCACAATATGAATTTATACTGCGCCACAATATGAATTTATACTGCGCCACAATATGAATTTATACTGCGCCACAATATGAAATTATACTGCGCCACAATATGAATTTATACTGCGCCACAATATGAATTTATACTGCGCCACAATATGAATTTATACTGCGCCACAATATGAAATTATACTGCGCCACAATATGAATTTATACTGCGCCACAATATGAATTTATACTGCGCCACAATATGAATTTATACTGCACCACAATATGAATTTATACTGCGCCACAATATGAATTTATACTGCACCACAATATGAATTTATACTGCGCCACAATATGAATTTATACTGCGCCACAATATGAATTTATACTGCGCCACAATCAAAGTTTATACTGCCCCTTAATACAATGTTATACCACACCACAATACTACTTTATACAACTTTATACCGTGCCACAATCCAAATTATACTGCACCACAATATAAATTTACACCATTTTACACAGCAATTTTGTACGATACCACAATACAACTTTATAAAGCACCATGCTGCAACTTTATATCATCCCTTGTCAAAATTTTATACCATGCCAAAAAGCAAGTTTATTTTGCTCCAACCTAGAATGGTATAGCAGGGCACGCCACACACCAATGTATCATCATTGCATCACACTGCAACTTTAAACACTGCCTGGCCGCAAGCTTATATCATGCCACACGGCAAATTTATATGGCGCCACAGTGCATTTTCATACTTTACCATGTTGCGATGTTATAGCACACCACACAGCATTTTTATACCGCACCGTGCACCACACAGCAACTCTATATTGCACTACACTGCAATGTTACATCATACCATACAGTACCTTTACACCACACAATGATGCAACTTTATACATCGCCATGCAACAATTATAGATTGCATAATGCAACATGTTTATATGGCACCACACTACAATGTTATACTATGCCATACAACTCAATATTGCACCATACTGATACTTTATACTGTACCTCGCTGCAATTTTATATACATAGGTTGCCAAATACCTATAATACTAACAATTGGAAATATATCTGTCCTATCGTAAAGGGGATATATACTTTCTTTTGCAGACTTCATGAATATTTCAACTGTAAAAGACCCTCATCTATAATCCAGACATGCATGTGGCTATAGACCGCACCTCTGCTTTTTGGGAAGACACAGCACATTTGTGATATATACAGTACACAGACAGCCAGTTCTATTATTTGCATACCTCCCAACTTTTAAAGAAGGAAAAGAGGGACAAAGTTTGCGGCGCGCGTAGCGCGCTGCGGCAAATTTTTAGGCCACGCCCCCTAACCACACCCATTTCACAGTCACGCCCATATCCACTCCCCATCCACACCCATTCAGCACAAACACGCAGGCAGCCGGCGGGCCTCCAGCACGGACACGCAGGCAGCCGGCGGGCCTCCAGCACGGACACGCAGGCAGCCGGCGGGCCTCCAGCACGGACACGCAGGCAGCCGGCGGGCCTCCAGCACGGACACGCAGGCAGCCGGCGGGCCTCCAGCACGGACACGCAGGCAGCCGGCGGGCCTCCAGCACGGACACGCAGGCAGCCGGCGGGCCTCCAGCACGGACACGCAGGCAGCCACAGTGAGGCGGCCGGTCGCCTTCACAGACAGGCGGCCGGCCGCCTTCACAGACAGGCGGCGGGCCGCCCGCACAGAGAGGCGGCCAGCCGCCCGCAGAGAGAGGCGGCCGGCCGCCCGCACAATGAGGCGGCGGGCCGCCCGCACAGACAGGCGGCAGGGGGGCGCCCGCACAGACAGGCGGCAGGGGGGCGCCCGCACAGACAGGCGGCAGGGGGGCGCCCGCACAGACAGGTGGCGGGCCGACCGCACAGACAGGCGGCCGGCCGACCGCACAGACAGGCTCCGGCCGGGGGTGAGGGGGGAGGGAAATCAGCGCTGGGGAGATTAGTTTACTGTACCAGCAGCAGCACAGGCAGCGCTCCTCTCTATGCCACGTCTACTAGGATGGTAGGAGGGAAAAGCAGGGAGGCGGAGAGAGAGTGGGTGGGCGGAGCCCGGGAGCCGGCCGTCCCGCCCGTGGCAACGGGACAAACAACGTAAAGCGTGAAAGTCCCGCTGTATCCGGGACGGTTGGGAGGTATGCAGCATGTTAGAATGTGTACATAAGATCCCGCTGGTGGTGGCCGCAGCTTATAGGCCCCAAATCTGGTGACAGGTTCCCTTTAAAGTGAACCTGTCAGGTGCAATATGCACTCAGAGCCAGGAGCAGTTCTGGGTGTATATTGCTAATCCCTGCCTAACCGTCCCTGTATACACTAGCATAGATAAAGAGATCAAGAACAAATATTTTTAAAGATCTTATATCTTATGCTAATGAGCGCGGGGACCAGTCACAAGGGCGTTACTTCACTTGGCTAGTCGGCTCGCATAGCATGTTAGCATGTTATTACGCCCCTGTGTGAGTACTAACACGCTATATGAGCCGACTAGCCAAGTGAAGTAACGCCCTTGGGACTAGTCCCCGCGCTAATTAGCATAAGATATAAGCTCTTTAAAAATACTTTTTCTATAGATGCCTTTATCTATGCTAGTGTATACAGGGACGGTTAGGGAGGGATTAGCAATATACACCCAGAACTGCTCCTGGCTCTGAGTGCAGATTGCACCTGACAGGTTCCCTTTAAAGGGAACCTGTCACCAGAAATTTAGCAAAAAAAATAAAAGATTCCCCTCTGCAGCTCCTGGGCTGAATTCTGGAAAGGTTCCTGTTGCTATTGTGCCCCCTTTGAGACCTAAAATAATACTTTATGAAGTCTTACCTTTTTGTATGCAAATCTGTTTTTATGGTCACGGGGGCGGGCTGCCTGGCGTCCGTTATTCCCCCTCCTGCCGTTGTACGCCGTCCCCCATTGCTCATTTCCATACATGAGGACGCCTTCCTCATGTAACTGTCCTCCTGAAGTTTTGTGCATGCCCAGTGCCACTCTCGCGGGAGTAAGCACTGTGCAAAGTGTGAACGCTTTTGAGGTGATTGCGCAGGCGCGAGATTATGGGCGGCGCTGTGATTGTCATCAGCAGCGTCATCCAAGTACCTGCCCATAATCTCGTGCCCGCGCTTCTCACTCTGCCTCCACCGTTATGCGCAAGCACTGTCCATATGAACCATGTTACCTATTACCGTGGGCGCGAGATTATGGGCGGCGCTGTGATTGTCATCAGCAGCGTCATCCAAGTACCCGCCCATAATCTCGTGCCCGCGCTTCTCACTCTGCCTCCACCGTTATGCGCAAGCACTGTCCATATGAACCATGTTACCTATTACCGTGGGCGCGAGATTATGGGCGGCGCTGTGATTGTCATCAGCAGCGTCATCCAAGTACCTGCCCATAATCTCGTGCCCACGCTTCTCACTCTGCCTCCACCGTTATGCGCAAGCACTGTCCATATGAACCATGTTACCTATTACCGTGGGCGCGAGATTATGGGCGGCGCTGTGATTGTCATCAGCAGCGTCATCCAAGTACCCGCCCATAATCTCGTGCCCGCGCTTCTCACTCTGCCTCCACCGTTATGCGCAAGCACTGTCCATATGAACCACGTTACCTATTACCATGGGCGCGAGATTATGGGCGGCGCTGTGATTGTCATCAGCAGCGTCATCCAAGTACCCGCCCATAATCTCGTGCCCGCGCTTCTCACTCTGCCTCCACCGTTATGCGCAAGCACTGTCCATATGAACCATGTTACCTATTACCGTGGGCGCGAGATTATGGGCGGCGCTGTGATTGTCATCAGCAGCGTCATCCAAGTACCTGCCCATAATCTCGTGCCCACGCTTCTCACTCTGCCTCCACCGTTATGCGCAAGCACTGTCCATATGAACCATGTTACCTATTACCGTGGGCGCGAGATTATGGGCGGCGCTGTGATTGTCATCAGCAGCGTCATCCAAGTACCCGCCCATAATCTCGTGCCCGCGCTTCTCACTCTGCCTCCACCGTTATGCGCAAGCACTGGCCATATGAACCACGTTACCTATTACCATGGGCGCGAGATTATGGGCGGCGCTGTGATTGTCATCAGCAAAGTCATCCAAGTACCCGCCCATAATCTCGTGCAAGCAGTAATAGGTAACATGGTTCATATGGCCAGCACTTGCGCATAACGGTGGAGTCAGAGGGAAAAGTGCGGGCACGAGATTATGGGCGGGTACTTGGTTAACGCTGCTGATGACAATCACAGCGCCGCCCATAATCTCGTGCCTGCGCAATCACCTGAAAAAGCGTTCACATGCGCAAAACTTCGGGAGGACAGTTACATGAGGAAGGCGTCCTTGTGTATGTAAATGAGCAATGGGGGACTGCGTAAAGCGGCAGGAGGGGGAATAACGGACGCCAGACAGCCCGCCCCTGTGACCATAAAAACACATTTGCATACAAAAAGGTAAGACTTCATAAAGTATTTTTGTAGGTCTCAAAGGGGGCACAATAACAACAGGAACCTTTCTAGAAGCAGCCCAGGAGCTGCAGAGGGGAATCTTTTATTTTTATTGTGAAATTTCTGCTGACATGTTCCCTTTAACTGGTAGGGGAGCCAGGATAAAGCAGAGCTGAAGCTGTTGGGAAGCTAGGACCCAGCAGCTCTGCTCCACAGGCAGGAGACCACTGATCGGTAAGCTAATAGAAGCCTGCAGATGTCACCCTGCATAGGTTATTGCCACTGCTATCTGCAGGAGAGAGAAGTGCTGATTGCACGGTCTCCTCAGCTTCCTGACTCCCCGCGTGTCTGCAGCAGTGAGAAGCCGCACACGGGGAATCAGAGAACAGCTGCAGACAAACGCAGGCTCCGGGACTGGGGGGGTCGGCTCTGCTGCAGGGGGGGGGGCTCTGCTGCAGGGGGGGGGTCGCTCTGCTGCAGGGGGGGGGTCGCTCTGCTGCAGGGGGGTCGCTCTGCTGCAGGGGGTGATTCATACCTCAGCAGCAGTCACAGGAGTAGGTGCGCGCTCGGCTCTGTAATGAATAGTAGAAGGGAGAAACAGCGAGGCGGGGCTACAGTGGGTGGGTGGAGCCGGGACAAAGCCTCACGGGCGGGACCCGGGATCAAAGGCTCAGAAGAGGGACTGTCCCGCTGTATCCGGGACGGTTGGGAGGTATGTATTTGGGCCTGGGTTATATGTACATTAATTAAACTGACTTATATTGCCTGTAGCCAGAAGAAAAATGCTTCAATAACTACAGTATATTAACAATTCCACACTTTTTCTTATGGGGGTCTGTATTAAATGTGAACCCAATTTACACCAGGGGTGAAATACTTATCCATATCAAGTCCTAGTGACACAGGTACAAGGCCCTCATATAAGCAAGCCTCCACACCGCCCTCTGGTGTACAAGCATTGGAGAGCACTGACGCCATTATCTCATAGCCATGTCTGCAGATTTTTCTAAGGTGGCTCTATCTATCTGGCATTTGTAAACATGTATTATCAGTGTATCCTATATTATCAATGTATCCCTGTATAAGTGTATCCCTGTATCACCAGTATATCATGTATCATCATATGTACCCGAGTATCATCAGTGTAGTCTGTATCATCAGTGTATCCCTGTACCACCAGTGTATCCTATATTATCAATGTACCCCTGTCATCAGTGTATTCTGTATCATCGGTGTATCCCTGTATCAGTGTATCCCTGTATCAGTGTATCCCTGTATCAGTGTATCCCTGTATCAGTGTATCCCTGTATCACCAGGGTATCTCTATATCAGTGTATCCCTGTATCATCAGTGTATCCCTATATCAGTGTAACCCTGTATCATCAGTGTAACCCTGTATCAGTGTATTCTGTATCATCAGTGTATCCCTGTATCACCAGTGTATCCTATATTATCAATGTACCCCTGTCATCAGTGTATTCTGTATCATCGGTGTATCCCTGTATCAGTGTATCCCTGTATCACCAGTGTATCTCTATATCAGTGTATCCCTGTATCATCAGTGTAACCCTGTATCAGTGTATTCTGTATCATCAGTGTATCCCTGTATCACCAGTGTATCCTATATTATCAATGTACCCCTGTCATCAGTGTATTCTGTATCATCGGTGTATCCCTGTATCAGTGTATCCCTGTATCACCAGTGTATCTCTATATCAGTGTATCCCTGTATCATCAGTGTAACCCTGTATCAGTGTATTCTGTATCATCAGTGTATCCCTGTATCACCAGTGTATCCTATATTATCAATGTACCCCTGTCATCAGTGTATTCTGTATCATCGGTGTATCCCTGTATCAGTGTATCCCTGTATCACCAGTGTATCTCTATATCAGTGTATCCCTGTATCATCAGTGTAACCCTGTATCAGTGTATTCTGTATCATCAGTGTATCCCTGTATCACCAGTGTATCCTATATTATCAATGTACCCCTGTCATCAGTGTATTCTGTATCATCGGTGTATCCCTGTATCAGTGTATCCCTGTATCACCAGTGTATCTCTATATCAGTGTATCCCTGTATCATCAGTGTAACCCTGTATCAGTGTATTCTGTATCATCAGTGTATCCCTGTATCACCAGTGTATCCTATATTATCAATGTACCCCTGTCATCAGTGTATTCTGTATCATCGGTGTATCCCTGTATCAGTGTATCCCTGTATCATCAGTGTATCCCTATATCAGTGTATCCCTGTATCATCAGTGTAACCCTGTATCAGTGTATTCTGTATCATCAGTGTATCCCTGTATCACCAGTGTATCCTATATTATCAATGTACCCCTGTCATCAGTGTATTCTGTATCATCGGTGTATCCCTGTATCAGTGTATCCCTGTATCATCAGTGTATCCCTATATCAGTGTATCCCTGTATCATCAGTGTAACCCTGTATCAGTGTATTCTGTATCATCGGTGTATCCCTGTATTAGTGTATCCCTGTATCACCAGTGTATCCCTATATCAGTGTATCCCTGTATCATCAGTGTATCCCTGTATCAGTGTATCCCTGTATCACCAGTGTATCCCTATATCAGTGTATCCCTGTATCATCAGTGTATCCCTGTATCAGTCTATCCCTGTATCACCAGTGTATCCTGTATCATCATATGTACCCGAGTATCATCAGTGTATCTTATATTATCAATGTACCCCTGTCATCCATGTATTCTGTATCATCTGTGTATCCTGTATCATCAATATATTCCTGTATTATTGGTGTATCTCTCTATCATCAGTGCATCCTGCATTATAAATCTACCCCTATATCATCAGTATATCCTAAATTATAATCAGTGTATCATTTGTCATCATTGAATGTTATATCATCAGAAAATCCTGTAATCAGTGTATCATCAGTGCAGTGTATCCTGTGATATCAGTATGTCACTGTATCATCAATGTCTCATGTATACCCACTGTATCCTATAATCAGTGTATCCCTGTATCCTCAATGTATTTTGTATCATCACATTATCCTGTATCATCAAGGTACCATTGTATCTGCAGTTTACCCCTGTATCATCAGTGCATCCTTGTATCATCAGTGTTTCCTGTACAAACAATGTAACCCTGTATCATTAGTGAATTCTATATCAGTGTATCTTACATAATCAGTGTATCCTTTGTCATTATTGAATTTTGTATCATCAGTAAATCCTGTATGTGAGTCCTGAATCATCAATATATCACTGAATCAGTGTATCCTGTATTATGAATGTACCTTATATCAGTGTATCTTAGAGTACTAGTGTACTCTTGTATAATTAACATACGCCTGTATCATCAACGTACCTCTGTATCATCAGTTTATCCTGATTCAGTATATCGTGCATCATCACCTCTGTTATCAGTGTATCATGTATCATCAATGTACCCTTGTATCACCAGTGTACCATTGAATCCATTTATCATCAGTGCATCCTTTATCATGAGTGCACATTTGTATCGTCAATGTTTTATATCCTCAGTGTATCTTTTGTCATCATTCAATCCTGTATGATCAGTAAATCCTGTATAATCATTAATTACGTATAATCACCATATTCCTGTATCATCAGTGTATACTGTATCATCAGTGTATACTGTATCATCAGTTTATACTGTATCATCAGTGTACTGTATCCTGTATCATCAGTGTACATTGTATCATCAGTGTATCCTGTATCATCAGTGTATCATGTATCATCAGTGTATCCTGTATCATCAGTGTATACTGTATCATCAGTTTATACTGTATCATCAGTGTACTGTATCCTGTATCATCAGAGCATCCCTATATCATCACTGTATGGCTGTATCATCAGTGCATCACGTATAATCAGTGTACCCTTGTATGATCACTGTACTCTGTATCATCAGTTTATCCTGTATCAGTTTTAACATCTATTAACAGTGTACCTCCGTATCATCAGTGTACCTCTTTATCATCAGTGTACCTCTTTATCATCAGTGTACCCTTGAATTAGTGTACACCAGTATTATCATCCTGTATGATCAGTGTATCCCTATATCATCAGTGTATACTTGTATTATATATCATCAGTGTACCCTTGTATCATCAGTGTTCCTGTGAATCATCAGTGCATCCTGTGTCATGAGTGTATCATCAATGCATCATGTATAATCACTGTATCCTGTATCATGAGTGTATCCTGTATAACCAGTGTATCCTGTATAATCAGTGTATCCTGTATAATCAGTGTATCCTGTATAATCAGTGTATCCTGTCCTGTATAATCAGTGTATCCTGTATAACCAGTGTATCCTGTATAATCAGTGTATCCTGTATAATCAGTGTATCCTGTATACCCAGGGTATCCTGTATAATCAGTGTATCCTGTATAACCAGTGTATCCTGTATAACCAGTGTATCCTGTATAACCAGTGTATCCTGTATAATCAGTGTATCCTGTATAACCAGTGTATCCTGTATAATCAGTGTATCCTGTATAACCAGTGTATCCTGTATAACCAGTGTATCCTGTATAACCAGTGTATCCTGTATAACCAGTGTATCCTGTATAACCAGTGTATCCTGTATAACCAGTGTATCCTGTATAATCAGTGTATCCTGTATAACCAGTGTATCCTGTATAACCAGTGTATCCTGTATAACCAGTGTATCCTGTATAACCAGTGTATCCTGTATAACCAGTGTATCCTGTATAACCAGTGTATCCTGTATAATCAGTGTATCCTGTATAACCAGTGTATCCTGTATAACCAGTGTATCCTGTATAACCAGTGTATCCTGTATAATCAGTGTATCCTGTATAATCAGTGTATCCTGTATAATCAGTGTATCCTGTATAACCAGTGTATCCTGTATAACCAGTGTATCCTGTATAACCAGTGTATCCTGTATAATCAGTGTATCCTGTATAACCAGTGTATCCTGTATAACCAGTGTATCCTGTATAACCAGTGTATCCTGTATAACCAGTGTATCCTGTATAACCAGTGTATCCTGTATAACCAGTGTATTCCTGTATAACCAGTGTATCCTGTATAATCAGTGTATCCTGTATAATCAGTGTATCCTGTATAACCAGTGTATCCTGTATAATCAGTGTATCCTGTATAATCAGTGTATCCTGTATAACCAGTGTATCCTGTATAACCAGTGTATCCTGTATAACCAGTGTATCCTGTATAATCAGTGTATCCTGTATAATCAGTGTATCCTGTATAACCAGTGTATCCTGTATAATCAGTGTATCCTGTATAATCAGTGTATCCTGTCCTGTATAATCAGTGTATCCTGTATAACCAGTGTATCCTGTATAATCAGTGTATCCTGTATAATCAGTGTATCCTGTATACCCAGGGTATCCTGTATAATCAGTGTATCCTGTATAACCAGTGTATCCTGTATAACCAGTGTATCCTGTATAACCAGTGTATCCTGTATAATCAGTGTATCCTGTATAACCAGTGTATCCTGTATAACCAGTGTATCCTGTATAATCAGTGTATCCTGTATAACCAGTGTATCCTGTATAATCAGTGTATCCTGTATAACCAGTGTATCCTGTATAACCAGTGTATCCTGTATAACCAGTGTATCCTGTATAACCAGTGTATCCTGTATAACCAGTGTATCCTGTATAACCAGTGTATCCTGTATAACCAGTGTATCCTGTATAATCAGTGTATCCTGTATAACCAGTGTATCCTGTATAACCAGTGTATCCTGTATAACCAGTGTATCCTGTATAATCAGTGTATCCTGTATAACCAGTGTATCCTGTATAACCAGTGTATCCTGTATAACCAGTGTATCCTGTATAACCAGTGTATCCTGTATAATCAGTGTATCCTGTATAATCAGTGTATCCTGTATAATCAGTGTATCCTGTATAACCAGTGTATCCTGTATAACCAGTGTATCCTGTATAATCAGTGTATCCTGTATAATCAGTGTATCCTGTATAACCAGTGTATCCTGTATAACCAGTGTATCCTGTATAACCAGTGTATCCTGTATAATCAGTGTATCCTGTATAACCAGTGTATCCTGTATAACCAGTGTATCCTGTATAACCAGTGTATCCTGTATAATCAGTGTATCCTGTATAACCAGTGTATCCTGTATAACCAGTGTATCCTGTATAACCAGTGTATCCTGTATAACCAGTGTATCCTGTATAATCAGTGTATCCTGTATAATCAGTGTATCCTGTATAACCAGTGTATCCTGTATAACCAGTGTATCCTGTATAACCAGTGTATCCTGTATAACCAGTGTATCCTGTATAACCAGTGTATCCTGTATAACCAGTGTATCCTGTATAACCAGTGTATCCTGTATAATCAGTGTATCCTGTATAATCAGTGTATCCTGTATAATCAGTGTATCCTGTATAACCAGTGTATCCTGTATAACCAGTGTATCCTGTATAACCAGTGTATCCTGTATAATCAGTGTATCCTGTATAACCAGTGTATCCTGTATAACCAGTGTATCCTGTATAACCAGTGTATCCTGTATAATCAGTGTATCCTGTATAACCAGTGTATCCTGTATAACCAGTGTATCCTGTATAACCAGTGTATCCTGTATAACCAGTGTATCCTGTATAATCAGTGTATCCTGTATAATCAGTGTATCCTGTATAACCAGTGTATCCTGTATAACCAGTGTATCCTGTATAATCAGTGTATCCTGTATAATCAGTGTATCCTGTATAATCAGTGTATCCAGCAGAGTGAAGGCAGATAGACGTAACGTACATGACTGAGGCAGTGATAGATCCAGGAAAGGGTTAAGGAGTAAGGGATGGGGGTTTTTACCTAAGGAATGTGGTGGTGGGCGAGCAGGAGGAGAGATGGGGGCAGGGGCCATATAAGAAATAGGTCCCATGTTAAGGTGTCATTCCTTTGTCCTGGACTTAAAGACTGAACAAGCAGTATGGATGCCTTGCTGAAGAGCGTTCAGGCCGCGGCTTTGACATGTAGGCCCGAATGGATTCAGGCCCAGCTAGACGAATTGCTGAAGAATGCCCGGGATACAGCATCTGTCCCTTCTGAACTTTCTGAACATCAAACTCTAAGAAGATCAAGACCTCCTGAGAGACTAACTTCTGAAATGGCCAATAGGACTCACAATAGGATCATAAGTCCTTCCGTTACCTCTAGGAAAAGAGCAAAGCGCAGCACGGCCTCTGATCCTGCTTACAAACCAGGAAGGAAACTACAGTACAAGAATAACAAAGGACAGAGAAAAGAGCCAGACCATCTAACCAGAGAGACACCAAGAAGTGCAAGGAGAAAGTCCAGCTCTACTGAGGTGCCAGCCAGAGAAGCAGCCACACAAGCTACAACTGACGTGACGACAGCCCACCATGAATCCTTAGAACTTCCTCAACAAACTTTGCATCATTCTAGAGGACATCATACGGCCTTACCCCAGGAAATAAACCAACACGGGGGGACGGGCTTAGGACACACAACATTTCCGGATCCGGGTTCTCATTACACGAGGAGTGGCAGGAATCCAAAAAGACAACTGTGCAAAAGTACTTTAACCAGACAAAGACTTCTTCGGCCGGCTCAGGATATGAGTCCGGCAAGAAATCTACAGCTACAAGACTCAGCAGAGATTCCAGACAATGACTATGACACAGATAACGACTGCCCACTAGAGGGCAGCAGCACGCAGCACTTCAATAATGAAGGGGCTGTAGAGACTATAACTAATACGTCACGGACGGCTGGTCAACCTAGGACGCAGCCAGGTATTGGTGAGAACACTTTTTCTTGTCCTATATCTAGTGTAACAACACCTGTAATGAGTCCAGTGGGCGCAGTTGGGGGTACAGTTCCCGGCAATGTAGGATGGGATCTTAATTCAGTAGTACAGCAATTAGTGTCCGGGGTTAAGGAGGCTTTGAGTCAGTCTAGCTTACCCATAACTTCTTCTCCTATTGCTGCATGGTGTGGGAATGGTCGCCGGACATCGAAGGTGGTAAGTCAGTCGTGTGCTGATCCAGAGACACAGGAGGACGCAGTAATTTCACAAGGGGTTACATTATCTGATGCAGCAAAAGGAGAATTATATGTATGTTTTGAGGGTCCTCTAGGAATTCATTTGAAACAGGAGGTTAGGGAGAAGATTTGGGCCGACGAATATGTGGAAATATTTTCATTATTGCCCTTAGAAAAATATAACTTGGATAGAGTAAGGTTTGATGAGAGGAAAAGAGAGGAACAAGAAAGACGGTATTGTCTCATCCCCCAAACATTTAGCAATTGGTTCCAGGCTTTTGCCATATTAGCAAGTGTAATAGGCCAAAAAACTCCTGAACATTGCTCTGCCTTATTTTGTTACATGAATTCTATCGGGGAGGCGCACCGTGCGTATGGAGGTTTAGCATGGCTGCGCTATGATGAGCAGTTTCGCCAACGAAAGGCTGGTCGCCAAGGGATTCGTTGGGATCACAAAGATATTAGTTTATGGATGCGTCTCATGACAGCGCCACGTGGGGTTAATCAGCCCTTTCAGGGCTATGTCGGCAGATCACCAGCAATCGGATTGTCGGCAGCAAACAGAAAAGGTTGCTGCTGGCAGTTCAATGATAGCCAGTGCAGATTCGGAAACACATGCAGGTACAAACATGAATGCAGCTTCTGTAGTGGAAACCATAGCCTATCAAAATGCTTTACACGAAATAAAACCCCAACAGCAGAGATTAACCAAAAAGGGGGAAACCCCAATTAGACTCGGGGAGATGGTGGGCTATCTAAGCAGGTACCCAGATAGAAAAGCAGCACAATTGCTGGGGGAGGGTTTCTCAGAAGGTTTTAAGATCCCATCTACTTCAGGCCCATTAACCTGTTCTCGTAACCTTGCTTCAGCTTATACATATTCTCACATTGTCTCCACAAAACTAAACAAAGAAATTGACCTGGGCCGCATGGCAGGCCCATTCCCCAAAATGCCAATAGAAAACTTAAGGGTCTCTCCATTGGGGGTGGTCCCAAAGAAGGAACCCAATAAGTTTAGGCTGATCCATCATCTGTCCTTCCCTCATGGAAGCTCAGTTAATGATGGAATCGATCAGGAACTTTGCACAGTCTCGTATACTTCATTTGATACAGCGATTGCATGGGTACAGAAGTACGGCAGAGGAGCTTTAATGGCAAAAACAGACATTGAAGCTGCCTTTAGACTCTTACCAGTCCATCCAGAAAGCTTCCATCTCTTGGGTTGTCAGTGGCAGGGAATGTTTTATGTAGACTTGTGTTTACCGATGGGCTGCTCCATCTCATGCTCCTTGTTTGAATCATTTAGCACATTTTTGGAGTGGGTAGTAAAGAAGGAAGCCGGCGTGCGTTCTGTCCTGCATTATCTAGATGATTTCCTATGTATTGGTCCACCAAAGTCATTTGTTTGTGCTTCATTATTGGCAGCGATTCAGTCGGTTTTTAAGTGTTTTGGAGTACCGTTAGCATCAGATAAAACAGAAGGCCCGTCTACACTTATCAAGTTTTTAGGAATTTTGATTGACAGTGAAGCAATGGAGTGCAGATTACCGGATGACAAGGTCAGTGATCTGCTGGAGGCAGTCAGAGAAGCTAGATCCCACCGTAAGATCAGATTAAAGGATCTACAATCGCTGTTAGGAAAAATGAACTTTGCGTGTCGCATTATTCCAATGGGTAGAGTTTTTTGTAGGCGCCTAGCTGCAGCTACCTCAGGCATAACCTTTCCACATCACTTTGTGCGGCTGGCTAGAACATTAAAGGACGATCTGGCGGTATGGGAACAGTTCTTAATAGAGTTTAATGGGAGGTCATTGTGGATCAGACCACCGGTTTCAAATTTTGATCTAGACATCCACACTGATGCAGCGGGGTCAACTGGTTTTGGTGCATATTGTTCGGGACAGTGGTGTGCAGATAGGTGGCCAGAGAGTTGGAGAAACAATGGGTTAACACGAAACTTAGTCCTCCTTGAATTGTTCCCCATAGTGGTTGCTTGTGAAATTTGGTACAATATTTTCCAAAACCGAAAAGTGAGATTTCATTGTGATAACTTGGGAGTTGTAGAAGTCATCAACAAACAATCAGCTTCTTCCCTGCCTGTTGTTACGTTGCTGCGTCATCTAGTGCTGCGCTGTTTAAAGTCAAATTGTCAGATTACAGCTGTGCATGTCCCCGGTGTTTGCAATTCTGTGGCTGATGCTCTGTCTCGTTTTCAGTGGGACAGATTCCGTTCGTTAGCCCCGATGGCAGAGGTACAAGGCAAGAAGTGTCCGGATTTTCTGTGGTCACTGCCAGTGACACTGCATACGCTCTGATAGAACGGTCTGTGGGTGTAAGCACATGGCAGAGGTACCAGTCAGCATGGAGGGAATGGGAAGACTTGTGTGCTCTAGTGGCACATGATGCCAGTGTACATGACAATGTTTCCTTGTTGTTATTTTACATTAGCAGGGCCTTTGTGGATGGTACTTCATTGTCCAGTATTGATAGTAAAATGTCTGGATTAGCTTTTTGGTTTAAGTTGCACGACTTCACTGATTACACAAAGCATTTTTTAGTTAAGCAGGCCCTAAAGGGTTACAGGAAAAGTTGTAAGAAGACCAGAGATAAACGGCGTCCGATTTCTTTCCAGTTATTGCAGCAGATGCTGAGTGTACTAGGCCGAGTCTGGAGCAGTCCGTTTCCAGTGTTACTCTTTAGTTGTGCATTCACACTGGCCTTTTTTGGAGCTTTTAGAATCAGCGAGTTAGTGTCGAATAGCTCCACCAGAAGTGGGGGTCTACAAGCCGAGGACGTGCATCAGTACACAGTGTTCCCCCGTGGTCCCCACATAGCTTTCTCATGAGCCAGATCAGACACCCCCATACTTTGCACTGACGAGGGGCAAGCACCCCGAAACACCGTGTCTGCAAATTGGGATTCTGATCTGGCTTATATATCCTGAGTCATATTGCAAAGGATTGTCGAAAATCCACTTGTGACTTTTAGGATCGCTACTTCCAATAGGTGGCGCTGTGCTAGAGTTTGTCTCCTTTACTGGAGAGACAATTTGAATACATCAGTACACAGACAGATTAGAATGTTTTCTGGCAAAGTCAAAAACTGATCAACAGGGTAGAGGAAAATGGATCACATTGTTTCCTTTAAGCGGGTCCAGGGCCTGCCCGGTCATCTGTTTTAGAAACTATGTCTCAAGAAGGCCAAATATCCAAGGTTCATTACTAATTCATGAGGATTGTAAGTCATTGTCACAATTTCAATTCACAGCAGTTCTTAAAAAATGCCTGACAATATTGGGAGAGTCTCCAAACGCATTCACTTCACACTCGTTTAGGATAGGAGCAGCCACAGAAGCTGCTAGATGGGGCTTAGAGCCTGACATAGTTAAAAAAAATCGGGAGATGGGAATCGAGCAGATTTAAGAGTTACATTCGATTACATTTATTATAAATGGCGTACATGTATATATATGTGTACATTGTGGTAATCTTATAGTAGTTGTGTCTTCATTTAGACAATTGTGTGATAATTGTGTTTTTGTTTTTTGTTTTAGCTGAACAGCAATGCCTGATTTGGATCATGGGACATTCATTTGTTTTTTGGGGGGCCTTACGTGCAGCAGTCAGGCCTAATGGCAAACAGTTGGGGTTGCCCAGTTCCTTGGCACGGGTGACATGGATAGGAAAGAGGGGAATGCAGTGGCATCAGCTGTTAAAAGAAATCCAGTATCATGTGGAGTTCTACCGCCCCCCGGACGTCTTACTTATCCATTTAGGTGGTAATGATTTAGCAATAAGAACATCAAGACATTTAGTTAGGAACATAAAGCTTGATATGTTGAATTTATGGAGGTCTTACCCAGAAACAGTGGTGGTCTGGTCGGATATAGTAGCTAGACAAATGTGGAGAACAGCGCGATCAGTGGCTCGCATCAATAATACAAGGATAAAGGTTAATAAAAAAATAACAAAATTTGTGTTGGAAAACGGAGGGGTGGCCATACGTCACCAGATGCTGGAAAATACAAAGGAACATTTTTGGAGAGATGATAAGGTACATCTTAATGACATTGGCATTGATATATGGATGTTGGGAATACAAGAAGGAGTAGAACGAGCCATTAAGTTGTGGAGGAACTCACTCTTGTAAGGTGTCACAAGAGCGAGTCTTGGCGGGATGTGGTTGTTTAAACCCCCTCTTTGTTGGTTGGAGAATTATGTTTTAATGGGGTCCCTGGGCCAGAGCTCAGCGGACAGTGGAATATGGGTCCCTGGGGAGGAGCTCAGTGGACAGTGGAATAGATGGGTCCCTGGGGAGGAGCTCAGCGGACACAAGGAAAATGATCAAGGGGTATACCCAGATTCCCCCTTGAGCTAGGTGTACACGGCGGAGGGGGATATGGGGCTGGGATTTATAACAACCACATCTCTGGGCCGATAATCTTGTTTTTTCTTATTGATGTTTTTTCTTATTAAAATAAAGGGCTGCTGTGGCCAAAATTTTAATCCATGTCACGCAGTGTGTGGTGTCTTATTTATTAGATTACCAGGAGCGCAATTCACTAGTCCATCAGTCAAGCAGAGTGAAGGCAGATAGACGTAACGTACATGACTGAGGCAGTGATAGATCCAGGAAAGGGTTAAGGAGTAAGGGATGGGGGTTTTTACCTAAGGAATGTGGTGGTGGGCGAGCAGGAGGAGAGATGGGGGCAGGGGCCATATAAGAAATAGGTCCCATGTTAAGGTGTCATTCCTTTGTCCTGGACTTAAAGACTGAACAAGCAGTTGTCCCACCCACCCTCCCTATAATAAAGGGAAATGTATCAATATCAGGACTTTGCAACACTGTCAATATTCTAACAATGTTATTGGTATTCAACATCATCGGTATTTTATCAACATTATTAGTATTGTATCGTATTGTATCAATTGTTATCAGTAATGTATCCAAATTGACAATGTCATATCAACATATTAATATTGTATTAACATTTTAATATTGTATGTTACAGCAGCATTTGGCGGCGGCGGGATGTGGTTGTTTAAACCCCCTCTTTGTTGGTTGGAGAATTATGTTTTAATGGGGTCCCTGGGCCAGAGCTCAGCGGACAGTGGAATATGGGTCCCTGGGGAGGAGCTCAGTGGACAGTGGAATAGATGGGTCCCTGGGGAGGAGCTCAGCGGACACAAGGAAAATGATCAAGGGGTATACCCAGATTCCCCCTTGAGCTAGGTGTACACGGCGGAGGGGGATATGGGGCTGGGATTTATAACAACCACATCTCTGGGCCGATAATCTTGTTTTTTCTTATTGATGTTTTTTCTTATTAAAATAAAGGGCTGCTGTGGCCAAAATTTTAATCCATGTCACGCAGTGTGTGGTGTCTTATTTATTAGATTACCAGGAGCGCAATTCACTAGTCCATCAGTCATGTATAACCAGTGTATCCTGTATAACCAGTGTATCCTGTATAACCAGTGTATCCTGTATAATCAGTGTATCCTGTATAATCAGTGTATCCTGTATAACCAGTGTATCCTGTATAACCAGTGTATCCTGTATAACCAGTGTATCCTGTATAACCAGTGTATCCTGTATAACCAGTGTATCCTGTATAACCAGTGTATCCTGTATAACCAGTGTATTCCTGTATAACCAGTGTATCCTGTATAATCAGTGTATCCTGTATAATCAGTGTATCCTGTATAACCAGTGTATCCTGTATAATCAGTGTATCCTGTATAATCAGTGTATCCTGTATAACCAGTGTATCCTGTATAACCAGTGTATCCTGTATAACCAGTGTATCCTGTATAACCAGTGTATCCTGTATAATCAGTGTATCCTGTATAATCAGTGTATCCTGTATAACCAGTGTATCCTGTATAATCAGTGTATCCTGTATAACCAGTGTATCCTGTATAATCAGTGTATCCTGTATAATCAGTGTATCCTGTATAACCAGTGTATCCTGTATAACCAGTGTATCCTGTATAACCAGTGTATCCTGTATAACCAGTGTATCCTGTATAACCAGTGTATCCTGTATAACCAGTGTATCCTGTATAATCAGTGTATCCTGTATAATCAGTGTATCCTGTATAATCAGTGTATCCTGTATAATCAGTGTATCCTGTATAACCAGTGTATCCTGTATAACCAGTGTATCCTGTATAACCAGTGTATCCTGTATAACCAGTGTATCCTGTATAACCAGTGTATCCTGTATAACCAGTGTATCCTGTATAATCAGTGTATCCTGTATAACCAGTGTATCCTGTATAATCAGTGTATCCTGTATAACCAGTGTATCCTGTATAACCAGTGTATCCTGTATAATCAGTGTATCCTGTATAATCAGTGTATCCTGTATAACCAGTGTATCCTGTATAACCAGTGTATCCTGTATAACCAGTGTATCCTGTATAACCAGTGTATCCTGTATAACCAGTGTATCCTGTATAACCAGTGTATCCTGTATAATCAGTGTATCCTGTATAATCAGTGTATCCTGTATAACCAGTGTATCCTGTATAACCAGTGTATCCTGTATAATCAGTGTATCCTGTATAATCAGTGTATCCTGTATAACCAGTGTATCCTGTATAACCAGTGTATCCTGTATAACCAGTGTATCCTGTATAACCAGTGTATCCTGTATAATCAGTGTATCCTGTATAACCAGTGTATCCTGTATAATCAGTGTATCCTGTATAACCAGTGTATCCTGTATAACCAGTGTATCCTGTATAATCAGTGTATCCTGTATAATCAGTGTATCCTGTATAACCAGTGTATCCTGTATAACCAGTGTATCCTGTATAACCAGTGTATCCTGTATAATCAGTGTATCCTGTATAATCAGTGTATCCTGTATAACCAGTGTATCCTGTATAATCAGTGTATCCTGTATAACCAGTGTATCCTGTATAATCAGTGTATCCTGTATAACCAGTGTATCCTGTATAACCAGTGTATCCTGTATAATCAGTGTATCCTGTATAACCAGTGTATCCTGTATAACCAGTGTATCCTGTATAACCAGTGTATCCTGTATAACCAGTGTATCCTGTATAATCAGTGTATCCTGTATAACCAGTGTATCCTGTATAACCAGTGTATCCTGTATAATCAGTGTATCCTGTATAATCAGTGTATCCTGTATAACCAGTGTATCCTGTATAATCAGTGTATCCTGTATAACCAGTGTATCCTGTATAATCAGTGTATCCTGTATAACCAGTGTATCCTGTATAACCAGTGTATCCTGTATAATCAGTGTATCCTGTATAACCAGTGTATCCTGTATAACCAGTGTATCCTGTATAACCAGTGTATCCTGTATAATCAGTGTATCCTGTATAATCAGTGTATCCTGTATAACCAGTGTATCCTGTATAACCAGTGTATCCTGTATAATCAGTGTATCCTGTATAACCAGTGTATCCTGTATAACCAGTGTATCCTGTATAACCAGTGTATCCTGTATAATCAGTGTATCCTGTATAACCAGTGTATCCTGTATAATCAGTGTATCCTGTATAACCAGTGTATCCTGTATAATCAGTGTATCCTGTATAACCAGTGTATCCTGTATAACCAGTGTATCCTGTATAACCAGTGTATCCTGTATAATCAGTGTATCCTGTATAATCAGTGTATCCTGTATAACCAGTGTATCCTGTATAATCAGTGTATCCTGTATAACCAGTGTATCCTGTATAACCAGTGTATCCTGTATAACCAGTGTATTCCTGTATAATCAGTGTATCCTGTATAACCAGTGTATCCTGTATAACCAGTGTATCCTGTATAACCAGTGTATCCTGTATAACCAGTGTATCCTGTATAACCAGTGTATCCTGTATAACCAGTGTATCCTGTATAATCAGTGTATCCTGTATAACCAGTGTATCCTGTATAACCAGTGTATCCTGTATAACCAGTGTATCCTGTATAACCAGTGTATCCTGTATAACCAGTGTATCCTGTATAACCAGTGTATCCTGTATAATCAGTGTATCCTGTATAATCAGTGTATCCTGTATAACCAGTGTATCCTGTATAATCAGTGTATCCTGTATAACCAGTGTATCCTGTATAATCAGTGTATCCTGTATAACCAGTGTATCCTGTATAACCAGTGTATCCTGTATAATCAGTGTATCCTGTATAACCAGTGTATCCTGTATAACCAGTGTATCCTGTATAACCAGTGTATTCCTGTATAATCAGTGTATCCTGTATAACCAGTGTATCCTGTATAACCAGTGTATCCTGTATAACCAGTGTATCCTGTATAACCAGTGTATCCTGTATAACCAGTGTATCCTGTATAACCAGTGTATCCTGTATAACCAGTGTATCCTGTATAATCAGTGTATCCTGTATAACCAGTGTATCCTGTATAACCAGTGTATCCTGTATAACCAGTGTATCCTGTATAACCAGTGTATCCTGTATAACCAGTGTATCCTGTATAACCAGTGTATCCTGTATAACCAGTGTATCCTGTATAACCAGTGTATCCTGTATAATCAGTGTATCCTGTATAACCAGTGTATCCTGTATAACCAGTGTATCCTGTATAATCAGTGTATCCTGTATAATCAGTGTATCCTGTATAACCAGTGTATCCTGTATAACCAGTGTATCCTGTATAACCAGTGTATCCTGTATAACCAGTGTATCCTGTATAACCAGTGTATCCTGTATAATCAGTGTATCCTGTATAACCAGTGTATCCTGTATAACCAGTGTATCCTGTATAACCAGTGTATCCTGTATAATCAGTGTATCCTGTATAACCAGTGTATCCTGTATAACCAGTGTATCCTGTATAACCAGTGTATCCTGTATAACCAGTGTATCCTGTATAACCAGTGTATCCTGTATAACCAGTGTATCCTGTATAATCAGTGTATCCTGTATAACCAGTGTATCCTGTATAACCAGTGTATCCTGTATAACCAGTGTATCCTGTATAATCAGTGTATCCTGTATAATCAGTGTATCCTGTATAACCAGTGTATCCTGTATAATCAGTGGATCCTGTATAACCAGTGGATCCTGTATAACCAGTGTATCCTGTATAATCAGTGTATCCTGTATAACCAGTGTATCCTGTATAACCAGTGTATCCTGTATAACCAGTGTATCCTGTATAACCAGTGTATCCTGTATAACCAGTGTATCCTGTATAACCAGTGTATCCTGTATAACCAGTGTATCCTGTATAACCAGTGTATCCTGTATAACCAGTGTATCCTGTATAACCAGTGTATCCTGTATAATCAGTGTATCCTGTATAATCAGTGTATCCTGTATAACCAGTGTATCCTGTATAATCAGTGTATCCTGTATAACCAGTGTATCCTGTATAACCAGTGTATCCTGTATAATCAGTGTACCCTGTATAACCAGTGTATCCTGTATAACCAGTGTATCCTGTATAATCAGTGTATCCTGTATAACCAGTGTATCCTGTATAACCAGTGTATCCTGTATAATCAGTGTATCCTGTATAACCAGTGTATCCTGTATAACCAGTGTATCCTGTATAATCAGTGTATCCTGTATAACCAGTGTATCCTGTATAACCAGTGTATCCTGTATAACCAGTGTATCCTGTATAACCAGTGTATCCTGTATAACCAGTGTATCCTGTATAATCAGTGTATCCTGTATAATCAGTGTATCCTGTATAACCAGTGTATCCTGTATAATCAGTGTATCCTGTATAACCAGTGTATCCTGTATAACCAGTGTATCCTGTATAACCAGTGTATCCTGTATAATCAGTGTATCCTGTATAATCAGTGTATCCTGTATAATCAGTGTATCCTGTATAATCAGTGTATCCTGTATAATCAGTGTATCCTGTATAACCAGTGTATCCTGTATAACCAGTGTATCCTGTATAACCAGTGTATCCTGTATAATCAGTGTATCCTGTATAACCAGTGTATCCTGTATAACCAGTGTATCCTGTATAATCAGTGTATCCTGTATAATCAGTGTATCCTGTATAACCAGTGTATCCTGTATAATCAGTGTATCCTGTATAACCAGTGTATCCTGTATAACCAGTGTATCCTGTATAATCAGTGTATCCTGTATAACCAGTGTATCCTGTATAATCAGTGTATCCTGTATAATCAGTGTATCCTGTATAACCAGTGTATCCTGTATAACCAGTGTATCCTGTATAACCAGTGTATCCTGTATAATCAGTGTATCCTGTATAATCAATGTACCCTGTATCATCAGCATACCCTGTATCAAGAGTGCATGTCTGTATTATCAGTGTATACATGTATCATCCGTGTTTCCTGTATTATCAGCGTACTTGTATCATTAGTGTATCCTGTATCATAGGTATATCCCTGTATCATCAGTGGATCCTGTATCAACAGTATATACTGTATTATCGTTGTACCCTGTATCATCTGTGAACTGCTAAATAATCAGTGCATCCTATATTTTTGGTATACCCTTGTATAATGAGCGTATACCTGTATCATCCGTGTACCTCTGTATCAACAATGTACCCTTGTATCATCACTGTACCCTGTATTATCAGTTTATCCTATATTAGTTTTACCTGTATCATCAGTGTACCCCTCTTTCAACAATGTACCCTTGTATCATCACTGTACCCTGTATTATCAGTTTATCCTCTACCAGTTTTACTGGTATCATCAATGTACCCTCAGTGCATTCTGTATCATCAGTGTACTCTTCCATCCTCCCATCTCTAACACTCGTATCATCAGTGTAACCTTGCATCATTAATGTATCATCACTGTATCATAAGTGTATCTCTATCATTAATGTATCTCTGTTTCATTAGTGTATCCTATATCATCAGTGTACCCTGTATCATCAGCATACCCTGTGTCAGTGTATCTGTGTATCATCAGTATATCCCTTATCATCAGTATATCCCTTATCATCAGTATATCCCTTATCATCAGTATATCCCTTATCATCAGTATATCCCTTATCATCAGTATATCCCTTATCGTCAGTATATCCCTTATCGTCAGTATATCCCTTAGCGTCAGTGTATCCCTTAGCGTCAGTGTATCCCTTAGCGTCAGTGTATCCCTTAGCGTCAGTGTATCCCTTAGCGTCAGTGTATCCCTTAGCGTCAGTGTATCCCTTAGCGTCAGTGTATCCCTTAGCGTCAGTGTATCCCTTAGCGTCAGTGTATCCCTTAGCGTCAGTGTATCCCTTAGCGTCAGTGTATCCCTTAGCGTCAGTGTATCCCTTAGCGTCAGTGTATCCCTTAGCGTCAGTGTATCCCTTAGCGTCAGTGTATCCCTTAGCGTCAGTGTATCCCTTAGCGTCAGTGTATCCCTTAGCGTCAGTGTATCCCTTAGCGTCAGTGTATCCCTTAGCGTCAGTGTATCCCTTAGCGTCAGTGTATCCCTTAGCGTCAGTGTATCCCTTAGCGTCAGTGTATCCCTTAGCGTCAGTGTATCCCTTAGCGTCAGTGTATCCCTTAGCGTCAGTGTATCCCTTAGCGTCAGTGTATCCCTTAGCGTCAGTGTATCCCTTAGCGTCAGTGTATCCCTTAGCGTCAGTGTATCCCTTAGCGTCAGTGTATCCCTTAGCGTCAGTGTATCCCTTAGCGTCAGTGTATCCCTTAGCGTCAGTGTATCCCTTAGCGTCAGTGTATCCCTTAGCGTCAGTGTATCCCTTAGCGTCAGTGTATCCCTTAGCGTCAGTGTATCCCTTAGCGTCAGTGTATCCCTAATCGTCAGTGTATCCCTAATCGTCAGTGTATCCCTAATCGTCAGTGTATCCCTAATCGTCAGTGTATCCCTAATCGTCAGTGTATCCCTAATCGTCAGCGTATCCCTAATCGTCAGCGTATCCCTAATCGTCAGCGTATCCCTAATCGTCAGCGTATCCCTAATCGTCAGCGTATCCCTAATCGTCAGCGTATCCCTAATCGTCAGCGTATCCCTAATCGTCAGCGTATCCCTAATCGTCAGCGTATCCCTAATCGTCAGTGTATCCCTAATCGTCAGCGTATCCCTAATCGTCAGCGTATCCCTAATCGTCAGCGTATCCCTAATCGTCAGTGTATCCCTAATCGTCAGTGTATCCCTAATCGTCAGTGTATCCCTAATCGTCAGTGTACCCTGCGTCAGTGTATCCTGCGTCAGTGTATCCTGCGTCAGTGTATCCTGCGTCAGTGTATCCTGCGTCAGTGTATCCTACGTCAGTGTATCCTTGTGTCATCAGTGTATCCCTGTGTCATCAGTGTATCCCTGTGTCATCAGTGTATCCCTGTATAATCAGTGTATCCCTGTATAATCAGTGTATCCCTGTATAATCAGTGTATCCCTGTATAATCAGTGTTTTCTGTATAATCAGTGTTTTCTGTATAATCAGTGTTTTCTGTATTATCAGTGTATCCCTGTATTATCAGTATATCCCTGTATTATCAGTATATCCCTGTATTATCAGTATATCCCTGTATTATCAGTGTATCCCTGTATAATCAGTGTATCCTGTATAATCTGTGTATCCGTGTATTATCAGTATATCCCTGTATTATCAGTATATCCCTGTATTATCAGTATATCCCTGTATTATCAGTATATCCCTGTATTATCAGTATATCCCTGTATTATCAGTATATCCCTGTATTATCAGTGTATCTGGTGTCAGTGTATCCCTGTATTATCAGTATATCCCTGTATTATCAGTGTATCCGGTGTCAGTTTATCCTGTATAATCAGTGTATCCTGTATTATCAGTATATCCCTGTATTATCAGTATATCCCTGTATTATCAGTGTATCCCTGTATTATCAGTGTATCCCTGTATTATCAGCATATCCCTGTATTATCAGTATATCCCTGTATTATCAGTGTATCCCTGTATTATCAGTATATCCCTGTATTATCAGTATATCCCTGTATTATCAGTATATCCCTGTATTATCAGTATATCCCTGTATTATCAGTGTATCCCTGTATTATCAGCATATCCCTGTATTATCAGTATATCCCTGTATTATCAGTGTATCCCTGTATTATCAGTATATCCCTGTATTATCAGTATATCCCTGTATTATCAGTGTATCCCTGTATTATCAGTATATCCCTGTATTATCAGTGTATCCCTGTATTATCAGTATATCCCTGTATTATCAGTATATCCCTGTATTATCAGTATATCCCTGTATTATCAGTGTATCCCTGTATTATCAGTATATCCCTGTATTATCAGTATATCCCTGTATTATCAGTGTATCCCTGTATTATCAGTATATCCCTGTATTATCAGTGTATCCCTGTATTATCAGTGTATCCCTGTATTATCAGTGTATCCCTGTATTATCAGTATATCCCTGTATTATCAGTGTATCCCTGTATTATCAGTATATCCCTGTATTATCAGTATATCCCTGTATTATCAGTATATCCCTGTATTATCAGTGTATCCCTGTATTATCAGTATATCCCTGTATTATCAGTATATCCCTGTATTATCAGTATATCCCTGTATTATCAGTATATCCCTGTATTATCAGTGTATCTGGTGTCAGTGTATCCCTGTATTATCAGTATATCCCTGTATTATCAGTGTATCCGGTGTCAGTTTATCCTGTATAATCAGTGTATCCTGTATTATCAGTATATCCCTGTATTATCAGTATATCCCTGTATTATCAGTGTATCCCTGTATTATCAGTGTATCCCTGTATTATCAGCATATCCCTGTATTATCAGTATATCCCTGTATTATCAGTGTATCCCTGTATTATCAGTATATCCCTGTATTATCAGTATATCCCTGTATTATCAGTATATCCCTGTATTATCAGTATATCCCTGTATTATCAGTGTATCCCTGTATTATCAGCATATCCCTGTATTATCAGTATATCCCTGTATTATCAGTGTATCCCTGTATTATCAGTATATCCCTGTATTATCAGTATATCCCTGTATTATCAGTATATCCCTGTATTATCAGTATATCCCTGTATTATCAGTATATCCCTGTATTATCAGTGTATCCCTGTATTATCAGTATATCCCTGTATTATCAGTATATCCCTGTATTATCAGTGTATCCCTGTATTATCAGTGTATCCCTGTATTATCAGCATATCCCTGTATTATCAGTGTATCCCTGTATTATCAGTATATCCCTGTATTATCAGTGTATCCCTGTATTATCAGTGTATCCGGTGTCAGTGTATCCTGTATAATCAGTGTATCCCTGTATTATCAGTATATCCCTGTATTATCAGTATATCCCTGTATTATCAGTGTATCCCTGTATTATCAGTATATCCCTGTATTATCAGTGTATCCCTGTATTATCAGTGTATCCCTGTATTATCAGTGTATCTGGTGTCAGTGTATCCCTGTATTATCAGTGTATCCCTGTATTATCAGTGTATCCGGTGTCAGTGTATCCTGTATAATCAGTGTATCCTGTATTATCAGTATATCCCTGTATTATCAGTGTATCCCTGTATTATCAGTATATCCCTGTATTATCAGTGTATCCCTGTATTATCAGTATATCCCTGTATTATCAGTGTATCCCTGTATTATCAGTGTATCTGGTGTCAGTGTATCCCTGTATTATCAGTGTATCCCTGTATTATCAGTGTATCCGGTGTCAGTGTATCCCTGTATTATCAGTATATCCCTGTATTATCAGTGTATCCCTGTATTATCAGTATATCCCTGTATTATCAGTATATCCCTGTATTATCAGTGTATCCCTGTATTATCAGTATATCCCTGTATTATCAGTGTATCCCTGTATTATCAGTGTATCCGGTGTCAGTGTATCCCTGTATTATCAGTGTATCCGGTGTCAGTGTATCCGGTGTCAGTGTATCCCTGCATCATGAATGTTGGTCTTAAAGTTTGGACAAACAGAGACCATAAAATGATAGGCTTTACTTTTGATATGCCAGCACATTATAAAGTGGGACTCCACATTTAGAAGTTTAATCCTCGTTACATATGTTATCAGCTCTTCATGTGACCCCCACCATTCCCAAGAACAGAGCTTTGCAGAGCCTGGTACTCCACAGTTATTTTTCTTGGGCCTCCTTAAGCAATCCCAGCAAGTTGTGTCCGTCTGAGAATGAATGTAGCGGAGGTTGAGCTTGCGGGGCTGCTCTACTCTAAAGAACCCTGTTCTTGCAATACAGAGCCCCATTAGCATGCTCAAGGTGTCGTCCATCTATCTGCTGGTTATCACCTGTCCCAACTCTTAAGATGGGAATGACTATTTAATCTCTCTTATTATTACGCCTTACAGAGACCATAATGTATGTTGCCCCAATATGACACTAGCATTGTATGTTCTCATTAGGAGGCTCAGCCCCCTATATGCTCCTGAGATTTACAATCAGTTTACTAGTTCCGATATTATATGACCATTATAACTCAATGTTTCCATGGCGGGATACTCTGCCGGCTCCGTGCTCTTCCCTGCAAGGTCAATAAGCTGATTATCTCCGTGTAATACCATACCACATATACATAAGGTAATGCATCATCCTGGATTAGGGACCGTTATTACATTGGATTCCAATGTCACCACATTTCCATGTTAAATACATGAAGACAAATAATGGAAGGTTGTCAGTACCGTGTTCGTCAGGATGCTTCCCCTCCACGGGGACGCTGACCGTGCGCCTCAAGAATTTGGTTCTAGTAGGATCGCTTCTCCTCTCCCGTATTAACAGCGGATGAACCTGAAATAAAGTAAATATAATATGGAGGATATAATTTACTGAACACAGCTGCAGAGCTGAAAATCCTAAGTGAAGCAAAAAGAAAAAAAAAAAACACATAGAAAAATATGATATTAGACAGCATTACAGCTAAAAAAAAATCAAAAAGAAAAACGGTAGGGATTAAGGGGACACCTTTCAGTAGGAATATACTCGAACGCTGTGTTATGCCTAGTGCAGGTCTGAGCAGGCAAAACATGACACTAAGTACCTACCCCTATGTACAAGACTATAACTACTATAACACTGCCCCCTATATACAGGAATATAACTACTATAATACTGCTGCCTATGTACAAGAATATAACTACTATAATACTGCCCCTATGTACAACAATATAACTACTATACTTCTGCTTCTATGTATAAGACTAACTACTATAATACTGCCCCCTATGTACAAGACTATAACTACTATAAGACTGCCCCCTATATACAGGAATATAACTACTATAATACTGCTCCCTATGTACAAGAATATAACTACTATAATACTGCCCCGATATACAAGTATATAACTACTATAATACTGTCTCCTATGTAGAAGAATATAACTACTATAATACTGCCCCTATGTACAAGAATATAACTACTATAATATTGCCCCTATGTACAAGAATATAACTACTATAATACTGCCCCTATGTACAAGAATATAACTACTATAATATTGCCCCTATGTACAAGAATATAACTACTATAATACTGCCCCTATGTACAAGTATATAACTACTATAATACTGTCTCCTATGTAGAAGAATATAACTACTATAATACTGCCTCCTATGTACAAGAATATAACTACTATAATATTGCCCCTATGTGTACAAGAATATAACTGCTATAATACTGTCTCCTATGTACAAGAATGATGTTTCACACATACCCATAGACTTGTATGGGTGCATGTGAGCCGAGACTCATTCCGCATGCCGATATCGCATAAGAAATCAATCGCAGATGGACACTGCCCCATCGTTTTGCACTGTTGCGAGTGCAAGCTGATGTTTTATCGGATTGCACTCGTCTGTGCAAAACACAAGTGGAACCGAGGCCTTAGGCTGAGCTGTTGCCAGTCTTGTATATAAATGAGCACTGCCTTATTATAGCTGGGAAATATGTGGAAACATGATCAAAAGACTGAACAGTAAATATCAAGATGGTGCCAAAGACACATTGAACTCTGCAGTTACTACACTGAAAATATAAGCGCTCTTATAGATGTAGCAAACCTTATGACCGGACATTAAGGCATCACCGGCCATTAATAACGCTGTAAGATGCAGGATTTGATGGACGTGAATGCTGCAGGTGAATGAGATCTCACAAATCCTAAACTCCTTTGGCGGTTTCTGGCACAGTAGGTAATGACGGGCACTCATGCCCCCGTGTGCCTTCTCCTCAGCCTTTATACCTGTCCCTTCCTCTCACTCCTCATGTCTTCTGATCTTCAGTGACTGTCCCTAGGTGCCCTACAGCCAATGTCACACCAGCTTAGGAATGGTTAATGCCGATGGCTTTGTTCTCTGCATCCGATTGGAGGAACAGATCGGGACTTTCGGCTGACGGGTTAATTACAATAATTATCCTGTACAAGTAAAAGCAGCGGCTGTGAATATAGACCCTACTGCTGTATTCTAGTTCTCCCTCTTTCCTATTCTGCTCCTTCACCCACTCTATGTGTCTGCTATGTACCCGCTGCACGACCCCTCTCTCCCCCTCGTGTACCCTGATTGGGGGTCCCCTATCACTTTACATGCTGTCATCTTTTCCTCCAATTTTCCCCTGGTTATGTAATATGGCAGCAGCCCAGCGGTGCGCGTCCATCTCCATCACCCCTGCTCATCATTTTGCATGCAGTTCCCTCGTTTCCCCCATCTGTGCCCCCCATCGCTTGCCTTCCCTGTCTCTATCTCTCTCCCACTCTCTCCCTCTAATGCTTAGAGTTCCTTGCAGTAACAATGACAGGACAGGATCTGGGAGAGCAGCTTGTAATCCTCCCACATACCCCCGTCCATCAGCTGCCTCATTCAGCTTCTGCGCGGGGAGTGGGAGAGAGGTTCCCACCACACCATCACCTTGGCTCCCCTCGCAGTGACTGACCACTAGCTTTCTACCCTTTGTCCTGTCCTACCAGGACCGCATCAGAGAGCCAGACAAAACCTCGTGAAATGTGCCGCAGACTGAGGATGGCGGACACAGCGGTCTAATGATACAAACTGCAGCAGTTGCTCAGGAGCCTGAAGGCCCTCGTGCAGTAGAGCTGCATTGTTCCTTGGGGAAGATGTGAAGATATATGATGGGAATTTCACAATGATGTAATCACAGCACATGGAGATGGATGGATCTGGATTGTCAGCGCTCACACTCGTATCACAGATTAGCCGGGTCGCACTACAGTAACTGACATCTCGCCCGGGCATGTGCCGCTAAAGCTCTCAGATAGGCTACTGTCTGCCGCAGCCTGTCCGGGCGATAGGTCACACCTTTGCGGATCCTCTTGACTGCTACACAACCGACTTTCACAGAATCAGGACTGCTCTTGGTCACATAAAACACTGTAAACTCACACAATCCGCTCCCTCTGCTGCACAGCTCACATTCAGCCGGGCCCTCGGGCACTACACACACTCACTCTGCACTTTGTCCTGCTTAATGCAATCCTCAAAAAAAAAGACACCCATTTGGATAAATAAATCCCCTGAAAGATGGGTAGGTTGACCATTACCTCATGTATGGCCGGCTAGGAAAAGCTAACAGAACAATGATTATTTAGTGACAATGGCTCCTAGTGGGTGTCATATATAAGTCACAGGTGACCTGTCAGCTCTTGAACGTCATGTTTGGAAAGCAGGAAAGATGGGCCAAGTTGTCATGACTATACAACCGGGGTGTTCCCGGTATGTGTCAGCTCTTGTGAAGTATCCCGATATACAGTCTTGTGTAGTGTTCCCAGTATATGGCTGGTCTGTAGGGCGTTTACAGTATATGGCAGGTCTTGTTAACGGCTCCCTTTATACTGCAGGATTTTGTGATGTGTTCCCGACATACGGCGGATCTTCTGGGGTGTTACTAAATACAGCAGGTCCTGTGAGAGGTTACTTGGAAACAGCAGCTCTTATAGAGTATTCCTGGAATGTTGATGGGTATTGTGGAGTGTTTCCGGTTTATGGCCGGCCTTGTGGGGTGTTCCCAGTATATGGCGGGTTTTTCATGGTATTCCCAGTTTACGGCAGGTCTTGGGCTTTCCAGGTTTACAGCAGGTCTTTGAGGTGGTCCCAGTATACGGCAGGTCTTGTGGGGTGTTCCCAGTTTACAAAAGGCATTGGGCATTACAGGTTTACAGCAGGTCTTGTGGGGTGTTCCCAGTATACAGCAGGTATTGTGAGGTATTGTAGGGTGTTGCCAGTATACGACAGGTCTTGTGGGGTGTTCCCAGTATACAGCAGGCCTTGTGGGGTGGTCCCGGTATATGGCGGGTTTTGTGGGGTGTTTCCAGTTTTTGGGCATTCCAGGTATACAGCAGGTCTTGTGGGGTGTTCCCAGTGTACAGCCAGTCGTGTGGGATGTTGCTGGTATATGACGGATTTCGTGAGGTGTTCTCAGTTTATGAGAAAAGTATGGATTTCAGCTCACCCGTGTGATGTCCTTCAGGCTGGAGTGGATGCCCGTAGTCCCCCGGACAGGCAGGTCCGTGATCCAAGGCAACAGCAGGAAAAGAGGGATGGGACTCAGCACCAATTCTGTATGATAAAACTTGGAATCTTTATTTCAAAATTTAAAACAATCACAGGTCATCCAGAAAAAACGCCATGCGGCTTGACGCGTTTCGGACGGAAAGGGGGGATTAAAACCAGTCCTTAATCATAAGCCCTCAGTTTATGGCAGGTCTTGGGCATTCAATGTTATATGACAGGTATCATGGGGTGTTCCCAGTATAAGGCAAGTCTAATGAGATGCTCCCAATATACAGCAGCTAAGATGGGGTGTTTCTGGAATATGGAAGGTCTTTGTTACGGGGCTGAACTGCCAGGTAGCAGGCGTGCAGGATTGGCAAGCCAAGAGAGGTCAGGAAAGCCGCATCAAACCAGGAAATATGGACGTAGACAAAATTGTCAGGCAAAAGGATGGTCAAAAACAAAGCCAGGGTCATAAGCAGGATAATCGCAAAAACAAAGAATAAACCAACCAATAAACCAAGTCAAAAGCAAAGCTATATCTGAAAGCCACGGACAGATAACTGAGAGTTTAAATAGCAAGAATCATGCCCATGGCTTTGGCAGAAACGAATACTTAACCCCTGAAGTACCTGCAGAAATGAAGGGCACAAGTCTGGTTGGTCACCGTATTAGCTGAGCAACATTTATGCTGCCCAGCTACAACTGTGGCCATAAAGCGGCACCGACTGGTTGACGATGTGACAGGAGTGTGTTCACACATGGATGTTACAATCTTGTGCGATATTCCCAGTCTACAGCATGTCTTGTGAAATGTGACCAGTATATGTTAGGTTTTGTGGGATGTTACCGGTTTACAGTGTCTTGTGGAGTGTTCCCAGTATACGGCAGGTTTTGTGGGGTGTTCATGGTATACAGGAGGTCTTGCGGGATGTACCCTTTATATGGCAGGTCTAGTGACGTGTTCCCGATATACTGCAGGGTATTGCGCAGTGTACCCTTTACATGGCAGGTCTAGTGAGGTGTTCAACATATACTGCAGGGTCTTGCGGGGTGTACCCTTTATATGGCAGGTCTAGTGAGGTGTTCCCGATATACCACAGGGTCTTGTGGGGTGTTCAACATATACTGCAGTGTCTTGTGAAGTGTTCCCTTTACATGGCAGGTCTAGTGGAGTGTTCTCGATATACAGCCAGGTCTTGTGGGGTATTCCTGGAACACGGAGGTCTTGTGGGGTGGTCCCTTTATATGGCAGGTCTAGTGGGGTGTTCCAGATATACAGCAGGGTCTTGTGGCGTGTTCCCGTTATACGGTGGGTCTGCTCCCAATACATAGAAGGTTCTTATTTGGTGTTTATAGTACACAGTAGGTCTTGTGAGATGTTCACAGTATACGGCAGGTCTTTTATAGTATTTATGAATATATATAGTTTTGTGAGGTATTACCAGTATTTAATGGGTCTTGTATGGTATATGCTCAGCTATTGGGAGTATTTGTACAGTGCTCCTGGAATATGAGAGGTCTTGTGTGGCGATACGTGTATACCATAGGTGTGTTCCCAGGATATAAAGTGGTTAGTACTTACCAACTCTGGGGGCTCCTAGAGATGGCCTCAAAACAGAATCAGGCTAAGTTCACAGGTCTTGTAATCATCCATTAGAATGGATCTTACATAGATACGATGGGAAATGGATTTCTGCCAGATCCGTTTTTAACATGTGGAGTCTATGGACAACGGGTCCGTTAATGGATTGCTATTTATCTTCCATTTGTAATGGATCCTGTTATGAAAACAATGGGTCTGTTACACATTAAGTAGAACGGATGGTGAAATAGCAATCCATTAACGGATCCGTTGTCTATAGACTCCACATGTGAAAAACGGATTCGGCCGATATCCGTTATTTAACAATAGACAAAAAGGTAATGTTTGCACAACATTTTTGCTAATGGATCTCTAACGGATCCGTGATAACTACAGGACATGTGAACCCCGCCATACTCTGCTCCGCCATCTGGCAGCTGACAGACGAGTTTCTACTTACTTTCCCTGCAGGATTCTTCTCAGCTATACTGCCATATACTGCAGAGACTCACAGATAAGCGGGGAAGACGGCTATTTCTATTAACAGTGCAGTAAACAGAGATCTGGCTGTGGATAAAGTGGCTGAGCAATTGTGTCCGGCTGCACTAAGTGATCATGCGCATTGCTATGCACCAAATGTATCCAGAAAACTCCATTCACCGAGTAGATGCCAACGGAGTGTACGCTGGCTCTCCAAATTTTCCTTTTTTGTGGTATATTAGAGCAAAGTACAACACACTATACTATACAAAGGTATTCAGAAAAAAACATGTGCGGTATACTTTTTTTTTTTTTGCAGCGAGAGCCTAACTTAAAAACATCACAAATCAAATCTTCCTTATCAACACGTCCAATAAACAGCTCTTAAAGAGACATGAGTATAACCTAAACCAGTCATAGGTATAAAAACGCTGCGCACATTCTGATTTTTGTTGTGGTTGGGCATTAACCCCATAATGATTGCACCTACTTAGGTCTTAATTACCCTTTTTTTTCCTCTATGTGTTTTGGCATTCATAGCTCTTTTTTAGGTTACATATATTGTAATGTGTGTAATGCTTTATATAATTTTCTGCATAGAGGATACAGAGGAAAAAAATTATTTTCCTGTTACTATTTTTTTTCATGCTGTTCTCATTTAATTATATATGTTCACCGAGTTCATACAATTGTGTGGACACCAAATACATTTTATGCTAAATCAACATTTTTTTTGTCACAAGGAGGTTTTTGCAGGCATTGCCAGCCGTCATGACGGCGCCAGGATCTGTGGAAACTACACATTCTGGCACTCTGCCTGCTAACGTCTCTGAAGTTGACCCATAGACTTGTAGTTCATAGGAAGGCTAGCAAGAGTTAATCTCTCCTGGGATGCTTGTTAGTCTCTTTTGAGCACATGTTGTGGGGGAGCCAATCACATTCGCTCCCTTCCTATACATGCTGGCTGGGCTATTTCAGTAATGCCAGCAATAGCTTACCTACACTGGTCTGATGAGGTGTTCTGATCCAGACTTACTGGTGGTTGCAGTACTTTATTGCTTTGAGCGGGTATGGTGTTAACCCTTGTTGTCTTTTTGTTGCAGCCTTACTTCTCTTGCTTTTCTCCTTGGTTTCTTACTGTTTGTTCCTGTGAGTTTGCAGTGCGTCTGAGTTTTGTTTTTCCCTGTATGTCTTGATCTGTGTTGCCACCACACTCCTGCCTCTTTGTTACGTCACCGCCGGAGTCTGCTCCAGCGACTTCTGCTCCGATCGCCAGGCGACGCAGTGTTCCTGCCGTGGATGGTGCTGGTGATGGGAGAGAAGTCGATGCCAGCGACACCAGTGGGCGCAGGCTCCGATCATCCACTGGGCTGGGTTAGCTTGGGATCTGCAGTACCGCTGGCTGACTGTGGGTGGCATGTGTCTTCCAGCTGAAGTTGCCAGCGTTCAGCTACAGCCAATGGGAAGACACCACACCCTTCTTAGTTCCCCTCCTGTCACATGATCACTGCCAGATATAGTTCTGATTTTCCTGGCTCCTGTTATGTCCTATTCTGTTGGTGATTCCTGTGTTGACTTCTGCGTGTTTTTGACTACCCTTCTGCCTACTTTTTTTGTACCTTGCTGCCCGACCCGGATCTGACCTCTGCTACGTTTGCCGACTACGTCACTGCCTGCCGATTCTGTCCCTGTTCCGCAATTCCTGGTTTGACCCTGCCTGACTACTACTCTCATCGGACTGCAGCCTTCCACGGGTAGTGATCTCCAGGGTCCTGTGTAATTCCAAATCCCTGTATAGGGGTTAAAGGGTTTCAGGGTTCTGGGGTCCTACTTGGTGAGTGGCTTCCCTCTAGCCTCCCCTTTACAGCCCATCTGAGTCTGTGGATCCAGGCAGGCGTTACACTCTTCCTTCCTTGGGGGGGGCACAGATTAGTTCTGGGCAGGAAAATAGCCAGGCACGGGACTATATAGGAGACCCCTGCCCGTCGCTATCCTGCAGTCACATTGTGACATAATTATTGATTATTCGGTTCTATTCACATCAGTGTTTTGGTTTATCATTAAAATGAAAACCGAAGCGCTATGCTCAGTGCATGAAGGACCCCAGCACTGCATGCAACATGACCTTTTCCATCAAACAGAACAGAATCTGCGATGGAGGCTCCAAGCAGAGATATATCAGGATGGCACAGGACGCTTATTCTACAGTACCATAAAGAGTGGCACTGTAGAATAAGGTTGTAGAGTACGGAGTATGTTCTTGTTAGGTCAAATTTACATCTAGATTTTCTACAAGTCGAAAGCTCCATGTTTGGGGCATTCATTGTTGTAAAATGTCTCAAGTATTCATTGCCCCCATATACTAAGAACATGCCAAAAAAAGGGAACTTTTTGTATACATTTGGTTAGTACAAGTCAAAATACGTTTGTTTGTTTTTTCACTGTATAGGAAAGATTAGTCTGTATATTACACTTTCCCAGGCAGAGGGATGCATTAGGAAAAAAAAAAAGAAAAAGATTCTGCATAGTTGTTTTTTACTCCTATTGGTGATGTTTGCCAACACAGTGGAATATGTTGCTGTCTTCCACTGGAAGAAATGTGTTGCAAGATCCTCCTAACATATACCTACCTTGTAAGAGCCTAAAGGTGCACATACACCTAAAGCGGGCTTTACACGCTACAATATATCCAACGATGTGTCGGCGGGGTCACGTCGTAAGTGACGCACATCCGGCATCGTTAGTGTTCTAGTTGTGTGTGACACCTATGTGCGATTCAGATTGTACGCAAAAACGTTGATCGCATACACGTCGTTCATTTTCTAAAAATTGAACGTCCAGTTGTTCAATGTTCCCGAGGCAGCACACATCGCTGTGTGTGACACCCCGGGAACGATGAACACCGCTTACCTGAGTCCCGCCGGCAATGCTGAAGGAAGGAGGTGGGCGGGATGTTTACGTCCCGCTCATTTCCGCCCCTCCGCTTCTATTGGCCGGCCGCTGTGTGACGTCGCTGTGACGCCGAACGTCCCTACCCCTTCAGGAAGTGGATGTTCGCCGCCCACATCGAGGTCGTATGGAAGGTAAGTCCGTGTGACGGAGGTTAAAGCATTGTGCGACACGGGCAACAAATTGCCCGTGCCGCACAAACGATGGGGGCGGGTGCGATCGCAAATACGATCGCACGTTTAATTGAAACGTGTAAAGCAGCCTTAGACAGCTGTTTACCAACATATCTCTCTTTCAATTCTTCCATAAACATGATTGTTCTGCTTGGCCGGCAGCGATCTCTTCCGAGACCCCCATAAACAAGATTGTGCAACTCAGCCAACAGTTCTCTCTCCATGTCTCTATCCTGCATCCCCCATGCATATTCCCTTTGGTTCAATGCAGCAATTTTTGTTTTCAAGGTAAAATAAGGTAAATAACGATTCCTCCATCAGTAGCTAATCTCCCAAAAGCAAAAAAACTTGGGTGTTTGAAGGCAACCTGCCGTCCTTTACCTCATGTGTTGAAGAAGTGTCAGGAGGCCTCCATACACATTAGAAGGTCGTCCAACCCCACTAAAATCGGTGATTTTGGTTACATTTATTGTTTATAGGGGACTTAAGTGTTTTGCTGCAACCTGCCAGACATTACAGATGGTGGTTATGCTGACCAGACAGTTTACACTTGTGTAGATGCACCCTATTAGTGAATGCGAACAGACATTTATTCTGTGGAGCGCTTACCTCCTCCTCATCGAGCATAAGAAGCTGATTTCCAGAGATGACACAGTATCGTGGGTTCCAAGCTGGGTGGTCATACGGAGTGGTGACGTAGGGCATCCGATGCATGGGAGGTCCTCGAGCATCTGAGTGACAAAAAGGAAAAATGCTTTACTTAACTTCATATTCAAAATGTACAGGAACATTTACATAATGCTTTCTATGTTACGGCCAGCATTCATTGCCACGCACCACATTCTACACCTCAGTGAAAGGTTTGGCTGGATGGACTGCAAATGTATATATGCCCCCCAAAAAAGTCCCATTACAAGAATTCAGAAGGGAAATGTAATAATAAACACTCTAAGGGGTACTTTACACGTTGCGACATTGCTACCACTATATCGTCGGGGTCACGTCGTTAGTGACGCACATCCGGCGCCGGTAGCGACATTGCAACATGTAAATCCTAGATGGAACAATGAACGAGCACAGAAGCGTACAATCTCGCTGATCTGTGTAGCGTCGTTCATTTCCATAATGTCGGGTCGAGCGCAGGTACAATGTTGTTTGTAGCTTCTGCAGCTCCACACATCGCTGTGTGTAAACCCGCAGGAGCGACAAACATCTCCTTACCTGCGTCCCGACGGCAATGTGGAAGGGAGGTGGGCGGGATGTTATGTACCGCTCATCTCCGCCCCTCCGCTTCTATTGGCCGGCCGATTACTGACGTCGCTGTGACGCCGAACGCACCTCCCCCTTGAAGGAGGGATTGTTCGGCAGTCACAGCAACGTCACCGAGCAGGTATGTGCGTGTGACGCTGCCGTAGCAATAATGTTCGCTACAGCAGCAATCAACACATATCGCATGTGCGACGGGGGCGAGTAATATCGCGCTGGACATCGCTAGCAAATGCTAGCGATGTCGCAGCGTGTAAAATACCCCTTAAAAGAAATCAGTTGGATTTCACCCCTAAATTATTAAAATGTGATTGTCTCTCTTTCAAAGACAAGTCCAGCAATACCTTTACATAATTGGTCCATTCCTCTGTTACTGAGAAATCAGATATGGAAATGAAGCTGAAGAGATATGGTAGATCTGAAGCCTCTGTCACTCCAACTCTATCACCACACACCGCACCATTGCCTCCACCTGCTTGACTGACGATTCCCTCGTCTGAATCACATGACATAGAAGCTGTCAGTCAGGCAGGAGGAACGGAGATTAGAGCTGGAGTGACAGAGGTTTCTCATTTACCATAGTCCATCAGCCTCATTTGCATATTAATTCAAACACTTAAAGGGGATTTATCTCTAGGATTTCAGATCCCAAGCTATATATAGCTCTTTCAAAGAAAAGTCCAGCGGTACTTGTACATAAGCACTGGGTTCCTCAGTTGCTGAGAAATCAGCATATGAATTGATATGCAAATAGATATGCTAGATGTTAAGCATTTGTCACTCCAGCTCTATTCCTTGCCCAGTGCTGCTTCCTTCTGCTTGACTGACGGCTCATTTGCCTGACTTTATGAAGCATAAAGACTGTCAGTCAAGCGCTCGTCGGGCAAAAAAGCTGGCGTGACAGAGGCTTCAGCAGTTCAGCTTCATTTACATATCAATTCAGACACTGATTTCTCTGTGATGGAAATACATACTGGCCAAGTAAAGGTATGGCTGGACCTGTCTTTGAAAGAGCTACATGCGCATATAAATAGTTTGGTGTGTGATATCCTGCCGACAAGTTCCCTTAAACGATAGTGGGTCACTTTAAGGTTACATATGGTTTGTTTGAACTCTCTTAGGCCTCTGCCACACTTACGTGACAAAACGTAACGTTTTTGTCACGTACGTGTTAAAGGGGTGGTTTGTTCCCCGTGTGCCGTGTTTATGGCACGTATGTGTTCTCCGTGTGTTATACGTAATAACACACGGAGAACGGAAAGCCCAGCCTTACCTGCATCATCCGGCGCTGTCTGTGGTGCTGAATGACAGCTACGGCCAAAGCCACGCCCCGCTGACACTGCTTCCGTCCCCCAATGAAGGAGAAGCGTTGTTCAAATTCCCTGGGGGACGGATGCAGGGGACAGCCGCAGCAGAGACTGCAGGTATGGTGGAGGTGAGTATGTGTTTTTATTATTTTTACACTGACACGTGTCTTTCTCCAGCGTGTGTCACACGGGCCCGCATCCGTGTGGTGCGGGCCGTGTGACACCCGTGCTGCCGGAGCAACATGGACATGTCAGCGGTTTTAAAAAAAACGGACACACGTATGTACGGAACGGACACACGTTCCGTTCCTGAATACTTACGTGTGTCCAAAACAATAACAATACATAGGGCCACGTGGGCCCGTGTCTCCGGTACGTGAAAAAAAAGGCACACACATACCAGAGGCACGGATGTGTGTCACAGGCCTTAAAGGTATTTTCTCACAAAGGAGGCACATACGTTTGTGGCTACACACACCGCACAGATGTAAGACGCCATACATTGTGCAGTGGCTGTTCTCTGGTTCTTCAACTCTGCTCCTATTTAAAGGGGTTTTCCCTGGAACAAAGTTCAATTTAATCAATAGATCTTGGAATAATAATAATTTCTACAATTGGACGTTATATAAGATGTTCCTGTGCTGAGATAATCTTATATATGTGTCCCTGCTGTGTACTGTGTAATGGCCGTGTCTGTCCGTACAGGGACATGATCTGATCATACCACAGCTACTGGGACGGGGAGGCCTTAAAAAAGTATACAGACTTTCATTCTGCAAGTGCAAGTTTCTCAGAGGTCGCTTTTTACATCACTTATAGTGTGACTCTCTAAAAATACAGAGGTCACTTTTTATATCATCACTCATGGTGCAGATAGACTCTCTTTACAACAGAGTTTACCTTTTAGAATTTGTTCATGGTGTTGCTGGGCCCTTCTGATTACAGAGGTCAACTATTGACATTACTTGGTCTAGATATACTCTCTTGACTATCAAGGCCCCTATTTACATTAGTCATGGTCTGGACGGACTCTCTTGACTACAAAGATTATTCATAGTACATATAGACTCCTGACCTCTCATGGCATCGATGGCCTCTCAACTACAGACATCCCTGTGGCACCCTGGCCTAGCCAGGTCGTCACAAATAACATACAAACACCCCCACTAGACAGGGACACCAGCCAAACACAAAACCCTTGTTGCCTCCCTCCAGTGTCTGATGTCCACACCAGGTGGGGCGGAGTCAAGCGGTTGGCTCCACCCACCGAGTTCACAGGCCTGGAGGCGGGAAAAGTGACAGAACAGTTTAGGAGGTTGAAGTGAGAGGAGTGAGCACTTGGGTGTCTGGGTTTGTGGCCCAGGCACTGACAGCAAGGTTGGCAGACGGTGGTGGCCGTCTGCAGGAGTGGTGGAGCAACGCGGAACCGTAGGACCAGGGACGGGCGACGGCCCGCCGGTACCGACCAGGGAGCGAAGTGAAGCCAGCACATACAGGCAGAGCCATCGGACCCCGACCAGGCTTGGAGCCGCCGACAATAGTCAGATCCGAATGTGACTGGAACCCCAGGGGTTTCACAACAGCAAAAGTCCCGATTGAAGGCAACAGCCCACATCGTGAGGGTATACAGCTACCGCTTAAGGCTAGAGACCCAAGGGCCAGCGTCTGCGGGCAAACGGGCTCCTCCGGTACCCATACACCGGGGAGCGGACTACTGTTGGGAATCCATAGTAGTCAGAAGGAGAACATCAAGGTGCAGGGAAAGACAGCCGCCATCACCTGTCCGGGGAGAGACACAGCAGCCGGCTGCGGGACCTGTCCATCCAGCCGTTTGGTTTACCGAGGACTTTGTACCTTTCTTGCTGATTGAGTACACCCGTGCCATCCGGCACCGCACCGCGCTGTCCCTGCAACCCTGCACCTCACCGACCCTGCCTCCCCGTCACATCACCGGGCCCCGGGACTACCGACCCCTACCCACGGAGGGGGAAAACAACATCCCAGCTGCTCCCTACCATCACTCCCAGGATCCCCGTCACCAGCAGCGGTGGTGCTCATCTTTACCACGACCCGTGGGTGGCGTCACGGACTAAATCCCCCAAACCAACCACCCCTTTCACTCACGGGCGAGGAGCGCCGCTCGAGTCCCCGGATCCGGCCCACCGCTCGAGCCACCGAGCAGCCGCAGCAGCGCCGGACCCGAGGGTTAGCGAGAGCGCAGCAGCGACTGCGTCCTCCCCGCCCGCGACATCCCTATTTAGACTACTTATGGTGCAGATAGACTCTCATGACTATTGAGGTCATCGTTTACACTGCTCATGGTATGTATGCACTCTTTTGACTACTGAGGTCACTATTTACGTTACTCAAAGTGTGGATGGACTCTCTTAACTGTAAAATCCTTTCCGTATGTCAGATTTTTCTGAGTTTTTTCAAGCATTAGTAAAATTCCTATTTCCAGAGGCTTCTTCATGTAAGTTTCACGTGACTCGCACTTTCAGAAGTCTAGCTCTTAGTTTATCAGTCTATCTATATCATGGTCACACCTTCATAATTAAAAACAAGTATCTTGCCTGCATATAATCACATTCATCTTGCAGTTTTCTGATAATTACACATTATTTCTTTATAATTTTTGCCTTTATTAAGTTAACTCCCATTACGTATTGCTTTCATTCATCTCAGAATTTAATTTTTTATTTTTTGTAGTGATATGCCTCTGCTTTTACATAGCTCATCTAATCGTAGCACCCATCCTTTATGTAACTTACGATTCTGTTATATACCCAGTACATCTAATTTTTCTGCTTTCGTAAGGTTATAAAAGGTACCTGCAGAAAGGTTTTTCCGATATATAAAACTAGATATGGTATTAGTAACTGATCAATGGGGGTATGACATTCGTGACCCCTAACAATTCTCAGATTGAAGAAGCAGCAATGCTAGTTACAGTGAAGGAAATAAGTATTTGATTTTGTAAGTTTGCTCACTGACAAAGACATGAACAGTCTATAATTTTATGGATAGGTTAATTTTAACAGTGAGAGATAGAATATCCAGAAAATCATATTGTATAAATTATATAAATTTATTTGCATTTTGCAGAGAGAAATAAGTATTTGATCCCCTACCAACCATTAAGAGTTCCCGCTCCTAATCTCACCTCGTGGGGTCTCCAGGATCATGAGAAAGGTGAGAGATCAGCCTAAAACTACACTGAGGAACTTGTTAATGATCTCAAGGCAGCTGGGACCACTGTCACCAAGAAAACCATTGGTAATACATTACGCCGTAATGGCTTAAAATCCTGCAGTGCCTGCCAAGTCCCACTACTCAAGAAGGCCCATGTGCAGCCGGCCCGTCTGAAGAAGGCCCATGTGCAGCCGGCCCGTCTGAAAAAGGCCCATGTGCAGCCGGCCCGTCTGAAAAAGGCCCATGTGCAGCCGGCCCGTCTGAAAAAGGCCCATGTGCAGCCGGCCCGTCTGAAAAAGGCCCATGTGCAGCCGGCCCGTCTGAAAAAGGCCCATGTGCAGCCGGCCCGTCTGAAAAAGGCCCATGTGCAGCTGGCCCGTCTGAAAAAGGCCCATGTGCATCCAGCCCGTCTGAAAAAGGCCCATGTGCATCCAGCCCGTCTGAAAAAGGCCCATGTGCAGCCGGCCCGTCTGAAAAAGGCCCATGTGCAGCTGGCCCGTCTGAAAAAGGCCCATGTGCAGCTGGCCCTTCTGAAAAAGGCCCATGTGCAGCCGGCCCGTCTGAAAAAGGCCCATGTGCAGCCGGCCCGTCTGAAAAAGGCCCATGTGCAGCCGGCCCGTCTGAAAAAGGCCCATGTGCAGCCGGCCCGTCTGAAAAAGGCCCATGTGCAGCCGGCCCGTCTGAAAAAGGCCCATGTGCAGCCGGCCCGTCTGAAAAAGGCCCATGTGCAGCTGGCCCGTCTGAAAAAGGCCCATGTGCATCCAGCCCGTCTGAAAAAGGCCCATGTGCAGCCGGCCCGTCTGAAAAAGGCCCATGTGCAGCTGGCCCGTCTGAAAAAGGCCCATGTGCAGCTGGCCCTTCTGAAAAAGGCCCATGTGCAGCCGGCCCGTCTGAAAAAGGCCCATGTGCAGCCGGCCCGTCTGAAAAAGGCCCATGTGCAGCCGGCCCGTCTGAAAAAGGCCCATGTGCAGCCGGCCCGTCTGGAAAAAGGCCCATGTGCAGCCGGCCCGTCTGAAAAAGGCCCATGTGCAGCCGGCCCGTCTGAAAGTCTGAAAAAGGCCCATGTGCAGCCGGCCCGTCTGAAAAAGGCCCATGTGCAGCCGGCCCGTCTGAAAAAGGCCCATGTGCAGCCGGCCCGTCTGAAAAAGGCCCGTGTGCAGCCGGCCCGTCTGAAAAAGGCCCGTGTGCAGCCGGCCCGTCTGAAAAAGGCCCATGTGCAGGCCTGATGTTTGCCAATGAACACCTGGATAATTCTGAGAGTGATTGGGAGAAGGTGCTGTGGTCATATGAGACAAAAATTGAGCTCTTTGGCCTTAACTCAACTTGCCGTATTTGGAGGAAGAGAAAAGCTGCCTATGATCCAAAGAAAACTGTCCACACTGTCAAGCATGGAGGTTGAAACATTATGTTTTGGGGGTGTTTCTCTGCTAAGGGCACCGGATTACTTCACCGTATCACTGGGACAATGGATGGAGCCATGTACCATAAAATCCTGAGTTACAACCTCCTTCCCTCCGCCCAGTTCATTAAAAATGGGTCGTAGCTGGGTCTTCCAGCACGACAATGACCCAAAACATACAGCCAAGACAACAAAGGAGTGGAACAAAAAGAAGCATATTAAGGTCATGGAGTGGCCTAGCCAAGCTCCAGACCTTAATCCCATAAAAAAAACAAAAAAAAAAAAAAACTTATGGAGGAGCTAAAGATCCGAGTTACCAAGCGACAGCCTCAAAATCTTAATGATTTACAGATGATCTGCAAAGAGGAGTGGAGCAAAATTCTTCCTGACATCAAACCTCATCATCAACGACAAAAAAATGTCTGACTGCTGTGCTGCCAACAAGGGTTTTTCCACAAAGTATTGTCTTGTTTGCCAGAGGGATCAAATACTTATTTCTCTCTGCAAAATGCAAATAAATTTATACAATGTGATTTTCTGGATTTTATTTTGAATATTATATCTCTCACTGTTAAAATTAACCTAAGCTTAAAATTATAGACTGTTCATGTCTTTGTCAGTGGGCAAACTTACAAAATCAGCAAAGGATTATATAATTATTTCCTTCATTGCAAGCACTGCTGCTCCTCACAGTATTTACCCGCACAGAAATGCTACTGGCTACCCATTTTTTAGGGACCTATACACCCATTTACAGTTTTGCAATTCCTTGGACAGTGGGTGGCCAAGGATGCCCTGAGGCACAAGTGAGCTAAAGGCAATAGGGTCTCTTTGTTCTGGCAATAGGAGGAGATCCCAGAGGTCGGATCCCCACCGATTATAATGTTATATGACATCTTAAAGGGAAAATGTCAGGTCCCCTATGCCATCCAACCCAGCAGTATTCATACCTGTATGCCCAAATATCCTGCTTAAGCAACCCTGTATAACACTATTCACTAATATGAATGCTTAAAAACGACCTATAAATCCTGGTTTCCAGATGCTAATTATGGCCTTGACTAGTCACAGGGGCGTTGTTTCCCCAGACTAGTTGGCCCTCTTTCCATGTTATCATGGCCCTGTGGGCGTAATAACATAATTTCTACGCGTCGGCACTGGAAATCTTGAACAGGTGCGTTGCACATTTTGGCAACGTCAGTGTGCCTTTGATGCCTGGTGTATGCGTCATGGCTTTATTAGGCGCACTGCGCATGACCAAAAGTTCAAAAGACGTGTACATGAGCCCTCTCCTGGACTTCAGGTCATGCGCAGTGCACTTAATGAAGCCAGGAAGTGTTCTCAAGTCTTCTGAGGTGCACTGATGTGGCTTAAAATAACCACGCACATGCGCAAGATTTCCAGGTACTGGTGGTAACGCCGGATCGTGGAAATCATATCACACCCACAGGAGCGCGATAACACAGAAAGAGGGCAGACTAGCCTGGGGAAACAACGCCCCCGTGACTAGTCAAGGGCATAATTAGCATAGGGAAAGCAAGGTTTATAAGTAATATTTTTAAACATTCATTTAGTGAATAGTGTTATACAGGGCTGGTTAGGCAGGGAATTTGGGCATACAGGTATAGATGCTGCTGGGTTGGAGGGCAGAGGGGACCTGACAGGTTCCCTTAAAGATATTCCATAACTTTATAATATGGGAAGACATCTTTAAAGGGAACCTGTCAGCAGAAATTTCGCCCAAAACCTAAAAGCAAGTACCCGCCCATAATCTCGTGAGCGCGCAAACCTCACCAGCGGTCAGACACACTGTGCTCAGGGTAGTGCTAGACTGTATGGGCTGCTTCCAGGGATGACGTCCCTTTTGTCACGTGATAGTATTTTGAACATGCCCCTATCACGTGACAAAAGGGACGTCATCCCTGGAAGCAGCCCATACAGTCTAGCACTACCCTGAGCACAGTGTGTCTGACCGCTGGTGAGGTTTGCGCGCTCACGAGATTATGGGTGGGTACTTGCTGATAACAATCACAGCCCCGCCCATAATCACTTGCCTGCGCACACGTCACCAGCGGTCACACTGCTCAGTCAAGTGAGACTGGCACTGGGCATGTGCGGGGATGGCTGGAGCAGTGGGCGGTGCATCAGCTATGGAAAGGAGCGATGGGGGCGGCATACAGGACCAGGGGGCAGAATAACGGACGCCAGAAAGCCCGCCCCCGTGTCACATTTACACTATCTGAATACAAAAAGGTACCACTTTATAAAGCCTTTATTTTGGTCTCACAGGGGGCACAATAATAACAGGGACCTTTCCAGAATGCAGCCCAGGAGCTGCAGAGGGGGAATCTTTTAGGTTTTGGGCGAAATTTCTGCTGACAAGTTCCCTTTAAGGGCCATATAACTTCAGCAGCTATTGGTCAAAGGTTCATCCAACAGCTATTACTCCCAAGCTAATCATACACATGCATGATTGGCTCATTTTCAACAGGTAAAGAGGAATAGGCCGCTGCCAGGCAGCTCCGGTATCAGGGGCGTGTTGAGCAAATAAGAGCTGCAACATTTGCTAAACGAACATCAGCTAAACAGCTAATACAAATTAGATAGTTGTCTAGCCAAGATCAGTGGCTTTAGTAAACGTTAGACGGATTTGCATAGGTACCTTTACCGGGTTAGAAGAAAGCCTACATCATGAGGAAACCTCATATTTTATACTTCTGCGATCTGAAATATAGCTTTGACAACTTCCCTCTTAAATGACCTCAGGCCAGTTTCCCACAGTCTGAGTACAGACCACGTTGTTTACATTGGACTCTTGCTCAATAGTTTCATATGAGAAGGCCAAGTTCGGGTCAAGAAATACAAAGCCAGTAGAGCCGAGAGAAACCGGCCTCAATTGGGACTATTTTGCACCATTGCTTGTCCCTTCACACATTTCAGCCCTGATTTTATGGTGCGGTGCTCACCTTAACTAATCTTTAGAGCATATCTCTGCTTTTGTCATTAAAATACCCCCAAACCTATAAAATCAAAGCTTTATCTGTCTCCAACAATAGCAATGAAAACGCAATCAGCGACAATCAGTGTTCCACCATAATCAGCACCGATCTTTACTCGGATCTGACAAGCTTCCATTGTACTAAAGCATCAGAAAACCTGAGTCTGATCTGATATTACCCCGCACCCACCATACTGCACCTCCATCCGTAACATAACAGGACCATCCAGGCTTCATCTCACCCATCATTGTGCTGAAACAAGTGTGCACCCTAATCACTTATCAAATATTCACCCTAGCCATGCAGCATTCATCCAGCTCAGTGACTAAATGTACTTTCTACACAAAATCTACATACGTGTTACTGCAATGATGGTTTTATCATAAATTTACTTCAGTTTAAAAAAGAGAAGGCTGAGAGGAGACTTAATAGCGGTCTACAAATATCTGAAAGGAAGTCACAGTGCAGAGGGAACCTCCTATTCTCATTAGCACAAGGAAGTACAAGAAGCAATGGGAGGAAACTTAAAGGAAGGAGATTCAGATTAGACATTAGGAAAAACTTTCTGACAGTGAGGGCAGTCAGGGAGTGGAACAGGCGACCACGGGAGGTGGTGAGCCCTCCATCAATGGAAATCTTCAAGCTGAAACTGGATAAACATATAGCTGAGATAATTTAGGAAAGCCTGCACTCACAGGGGGTTGGACCCGATAGCCCTTGAGGTCCCTTCCAACTTTACCATTCTATCACTCTAAGTGGGTTAAAAAAACACACCCATCAAAGATTTTATTCTCTTAATATACTGCAATTAAATTATACAGCACTGTGTACTTTCAATTGCTCATTTTGCCTTTCTACCCAGAAAATTCTTCTCTTTTCTCTGCTGAATGTAGAAGCAGGAAGTCTCTTGTCCCTGCATGAATCACTCCCTCTTAAACACCTGACACAGCTGTGTGGCTCATCAAGATGCTGACTAGATACATGATTATTGCACTGGTGTGCCTAAAACGGGCTTTACACGCTGCAATATCGGTCCCGATATCGCCAGCGTGGGTACCTGCCCCCATCTGTTGTGCGACACAGGCAAATCGCTGCCCGTGCCGCACAACATCGCCCAGACCCATCACACATACTTACCTGCCCAGCGACATCACTGTGACCGGCGAACCGCCTCCTTTCTAAGGGGGCGGTCCGTGCGGCGTCACAACGACGTCACTGAGCGGCCGCCCAATAGCAGCGGAGGGGCGGAGCTGAGCGGGACGTAACATCCCGCCCACCTCCTTCCTTCCGCATAGCGGCCGGGAGGCAGGTAAGGAGAGCTTCCTCGTTCCTGCGGCGTCACACATAGCGATGTGTGCTGCCGCAGGAACGAGGAACAACCTCGTTACTGCTGCAGTAACGATTTTTGAGAATGGACCCCCATGTCACCGATGAGCGATTTTGCACGTTTTTGCAACGATGCAAAATTGCTCATCGGTGACACACGCAACAGCATCGCTAATGCGGCCGGATGTGCGTCACCAATTCCGTGACCCCAACGAGTTCGCATTAGCGATGTCGTAGAGTGTAAAGCCCCCTTTAGACTGGTCACAATAAAAGGACAAGTTAAAATGTGCAGTTTTATCACACAGCGCAATGCCACAGATGTCGCACATTTTGAGGTACTATGCAATTGGCATGCGAATTGAAGGAATGTCCACAAGAGCTGTTGCCTGTCAATTTAATGTTCATTTCACTAACATAAGCAGTCTCCAAAGGCATTTCAGAGGATTTGGCAGAACATACAACGAACCTCACAACCGCAGACCATGTGTAACCACAACAGCCCCGGACCTCCACATCCAGCATCTTCACCTCCAAGATAGTCAGAGACCAGTCACCCAGACAGTGGCTGCAACTAGTGGTTGTAATAAAGAATTTCTGCACAAACTGTCAGAAACCGTCCCAGGGACGGTCATATGCTGCTCGGCATCCTCATCGTGTTCTCTACCTGACTGCAGTTTGTCATCATAACTGACTTTAGTGGGCAACTGCTCACATTCAATGGCATCTATCACATTGGAGAAATTTTGTCTTCACGGATGAACCCCGGTTTTCACTGTACAGGGCAAAGCTATGGGGAGATAAGGTATGCACACCAGTGACTATGTAAGGGGAATACATGAAATAGCAGAAACTGCTGTGTGAATACTGACATGAAAAATCCAATAGCTATATGTAAGAGTGAAAATGTGAAAAATGGAATCTGCATTACTGCCATGAATATATGAATCAAGAGAAATTTAGCTACTGAATTGATCAATGCAATAGAGCCCCAACACTACGCCAAAGTATTTCTCTACGTTGGGGTCCCTAGCTTGTGTGTGTCCTCTCATGCAGTTAAAAAACTTACCGTGTATGGGAAGCTGAGATCCAGGCTATTTATGCGTATGATATGGATTGGCAATAGGTGTGGTTGGGGAGGGTTCACAAACGAAAAACTACTAACAAATAAGGAATAACGTTTGGAACACCATTCTAAGTAGAGAAATACTTTGGCGTAGTGTTGGGGCTCTATTGCATTGATCAATTCAGTAGCTAAATTTCTCTTGATTCATATGTTCATGGCAGTAATGCAGATTCCATTTTTCACATTTTCACTCTTACATATAGCTATTGGATTTTTCAAGTCAGTATTCACGTAGCAGTTTCTGCTATTTCATGTATTCCCCTTACCTAGTCACTGGTGTGCATACCTTATCTCCCCATAGTGATGTTTTTTTAGGTTTTTGCACCCAGTTCAGACTTAGAATGGTGTTCCAAACGTTATTCCTTATTTGTACAGGGCAAAGGGCAGACTGCGTGTATGGCGTCGTATGGGTGAGCGGTTTGCCAATTGGGTTGGATGTACTGCCAAGTTCTCTGAAACACGTTTGAAGATGGCTTATGGTAGAGAAATGAACATTCAGTTCATGGGCAACAGTTCTGGTGGACATTCCTGCGGTCAGTAAACCAACTGCACACGCCCTCAAAACTTGCAACATCTGTGGCATTGTGCTGTGTGATAAACTGCACGTTTTACAGTGGCCTTCTATTGTGGCCAGCCTAAAGCTGGGTTCACACATAGCGACAGCGACGTCGCTGTTACGTCACCATTTTCTGTGACGCAACAGCGACCTAGTAAGTCGCTGTTATGATCGCTGCTTAGCTGTCAAACACAGCAGACGCAGCAGCGATCATAACAACACGTGTCGCTGTGGAAGCCATGCTGCACTTGGTAAGTAAGGTAAATATCGGGTAACCATTAACCGATATTTACCTTGGTTACCAGCGCTCACGCTTCGCGCTGGCTCCCTGCTCTCCTAGCCAGGGTACACATCGGGTTAATTACCCGATGTGTACTCCGGCTCCGGCTATGTGTGCAGGGAGCCAGCGCTAAGCGGTGTGCTCTCACGCTGCTAGTGCCGGCTCCATGCTCACGTAGCTGGAGTACACATCAGGTAATTAACCCGATGTGTACTCTGGCTAGGAGAGCAGGGAGCAGGGAGCCGGCAATGGCAGCGTGAGAGCGGCGGTGCTAGTAACTAATGTAAATATCGGGTAACCAACGAAAGGGCTTCTTGGTTACCCGATGTTTACCTTGGTTACAGCTTACCGCAGCTGCCAGACGCCGGCTCCTGCTCCCTGCTCGCTTCATTTCGTCGCTCTCTCGCTGTCACACACAGCGATGTGTGCTTCACAGAGGGAGAGCGACGAGCAAAAAATGAAGCAGGACATTCCGCAACGAGCGGCGACCTCACAGCAGGGACCAGCTCGTTGCTGGATGTCACACACAGCGACAGCGACGGGACGTCACAGAAAATGGTGACGTAGCAGCGACGTCGTTGTCGCCGTCGCTGTGTGTGACACCACCTTAAGGCACACCTTTGCAATAATCATGCTGTCTTATCAGCATCTTGATATGCCACACCTGTGAGGTGGATGGATTATCTCAGCAAAGGACAAGTATTAACTAAGGCCTGTTTCAGACACCAGTGATTCTGGTACGTATGTGCTAGTTTTTATACAAGTGATTTTTCACTGACCGTGTCTCCGTGCGGCGTACACGCGTGTCCGTGATTGCCGCACGGAGACATGTCCGTTTTTTTTCTGGCATCACTGATGTCCCACGGACCACACTACGGTATGGTCCGTGAAACACGTACCAGAAAAACATGGACATTGAAAATAAAAAGCATTTTCAACTCACCTTCTCCAGCGACCCTGTGTTCGGCATCTGCTGTCTCTGCTTCTTCCTGGCCGGCTCATAATGGCATGCATATTCATTTATGCAGCCGGAGCCGACCCGGAAGTAGCTGCAGAGGGGAGAGACAGCTGCAGCCGGATGCTGCAGACCCAGAGACTTCAGCACCACGGACAGCAGGAATGGGAGAGGTGAGTATAAGTCCATGTGCAATCACAGAGAACGTATCACGTATTGCACGTGGAGAACATACGTGTGCCGTGAATCACGGCACACGGAGGGACATAGGCGTTTTTAACACGTTAGTGAAAAACGTCTGGGTTTTTCACTGACATGTGAAACAGGCCTTACACAGATTTAATCACATTTGTGAACAATATGTGAGAGAAAAAAGACATTTTGTGTTCATACAAATAGTTTTAGATCATGAAAAATGGGAGCAAAAACAAGTTTTGTGTTTATACTTTTGTTCACTATAATACGATGATTGCAATATATTAAGAGGATAAAAACATTGATGGGAATGCTTTTTTAAGTCTGTCTCAAGTCATCAGTCCAAAAAGGATATCTTGGAAAGACTTGGTTAAAGCTTCTCCATCTAGCAATTCCTAGGAAAAACCCAAACCGTCACGCTTTAATCCCTTTACAGGGATCAGGACTTACAATGGGGCTCCTTGGATTGTGGCCACAGAGTGGCTGCTGGGCAGAGAAGCAAACCTGAGACAAGAGTTGTGTAACTATATGGGTCAGCAACTGGAAGGTCAAAATGAGGACAATATTGGAAGACAAAACCGTAGTCAGGGTAAAAGCAGGGGTTAGATACTAGGTGGTCAGTCAAAGCGAAGTCAGACGATCTGGGGTCTGTTAGGAGGGATTATAGAACAAAAGTGGTCAGATTGCTAGCCAGGCAAGAATCAGACCAACAGAAATAGTACCATTGAACCAGGAGAAAGCCAAGCAATAACTAGGAACTTCCAAATGGCTACAGCAGTGAGCTGTTTACACCTACTGAGGTGTTGGACAGCACACACACCCATTTTGGTAGGCTCCCCGGGTCCCTGCCACACCAGTATACCTGGACAGAGTATGCACTGCCCTGAAGTTGGCCATAACATTTCCTCAACTACCAGCACCTTCCACATGATGAATAGAATAGAGATGTAATAAAGTTTGTTTAGAGACCAGACTCCAATCCGTTAGTGCAGTATCCCAGTAAAAGAAAAAGTGGGAAAGTATTGTCGTATACAAGGTTTGTGTGCCATCCATGTGACCTGCCAACTCTTCCAGAAGTCCGGAAGGTCTAGACTTTTTTCCAAGGACTTCTCGAATGTTCCAATAAAGCTGACAACTATAATAAAAAGTAAAATGGAAAAAAAAATGGGCGCAAAGGAGGATCTACCCAAATACAGTGAAACAAAGTGAAAGGCGCATCATCTCACTGACTGGCTAATGCTGCCTGGTTAATAAACAGCAAGATTACATGGTGTCATCCAGTCAGTAATTGGGAATATAGAGTTGCATTATTTAATGTTCGTCGTATGGAATAAAGGGGCTAAAAACCTAAAGCAACATAATCATCTTCAGCAGCCAGACAAGCATAATATAGTAATAGGACATATGCCTGACCTCCTGGGACAGCGGGACATCTCGGCCTATTTGGGACAGTCGGGAAGTATGGTTAGGTGCCTTAAGGCCGCTTTACACGCTGCGATATCGGTACAGATATCGCTAGCGTGGGTACCCGCCCCCATCTGTTGTGCGACACGGGCAAATTGTTGCCCGTGCCGCACAACATCGCCCAGACCTGTCACACATACTTACCTGCCCGGCGACGTTGCTGTGACTGGCGAACCGCCTCCTTTCAAAGGGGGCGGTTCGTTTAGCGTCACAGAGACGTCACTGAACCGCCGCCCAATAGAAGCGGAGGGGCGGAGATGAGCGGGACGTAACGTCCCGCCCACCTCCTTCCTTCCGCATTGTGGCCTGGAGGCAGGTAAGGAGAGGTTCCTCGTTCCTGCGGTGTCACACAGAGCGATGTGTGCTGCCGCAGGAACGAGGAACAACTTCGTTACTGCTGCAGTAACGATGTTTGAGAATGGACCCCCATGTCACCGATGAGCGATTTTGCACGTTTTTGCGACGATGCAAAATCGCTCATAGGTGTCACAAGCAACGGCATCGCTAATGCGGCCGGATGTGCGTCACCAATTCCGTGACCCCAACGACTTAGCATTAGCGATGTCGTAGCGTGTAAAGCCCCCTTTAGTCATAGCATGATTTACACTCAGGACACAGTCTAAGGAAAGCTGCTTTACATGAAACGTGTAAGCAAATTTTTTTCTCTATTTTATAATGATTTTTTTCGGGGGGCTTATATAACTATTTGAAACATATTAGCGTTTTTTTTTTTCTACTCTGAAAATTACGTTTACAAAGTGCTTAAGACTCTGCACATCAGGTACGCCACACATTAAGGAGGTTATCGCACGGAGGATAAGTGCGAGTTTTTGAGTAGAGATTCTGTGGCATGTAACAGATCAGTAAAAGTGGGTGTGATTTCATGAAAACTCATGCATTGTGCAGGTAAAGACTCAGCTGAACTGTGACAAAGCGAGCACTTAGACACGTGAAACGCGCGTTGGGTGGCCTACGGCAGTCACCCCCTGCAGGGATACTTTCTTGTACCGGTTTGTATGACTTGTATACTTTTGAACTTAACTGTACCTTTTTACTAGTATTTATACTCTAACGGTTCACTTTTACCCTAACCCTGCAGGGGGCAGACTGCTGTTTCTTTCTTTACACTACATGGCATTTGAACTGATCTCACCCTTACAAGTATTCAGTCTTTGACTTTGACGTAATTCTTTGGCCCATGCCATGTATTGTGATGTATTTTCTATCTCATGCAACTTTGCAGCTTATGTGAATTGGTGATATTTCCTTGACTACTACACATTTTGTACTATCTCTGGATATTGTCAGTCCTGTATGTTTTCTGATCAGTGTTCTGTATGCATAAATTGCTGCATGTCCTATGCTCTTACTATATGTAATTTTTAAACCTTCATTAATAAAGTTGATAGTTTTAAACTTCGCAAATCCACCATCGCTTCTCCTATTTTTCATATAGCTGGGGTATATAGCTGGGGCATTTTGCCAATAAAGGAAGAACCTAAAATAAAGCATACAAAAGGGAAATGTATTTTTAAGTGTAAAACTCCAGCATTTCTGCACTTAAAGGAAGCATTGAAAAAATGCATCAATTCTACACAAAAAACGCATTAAAAAAAAAAAAAAAAGGAGAAAGTGTTAAAAAAAAACAAAAAACCAACAAAACAGCAAAAACGTAGATTGATATTGTGTATTTTGGTACAGACACTTGCAGAAAAAAAAAGGAGCTGAAAATTTGCAGTATTCATGCTAAATGGAAACGTGGCTTACATGGAATTAATCTTTTTTTTAATTTTTAAAACCAGATAGTAAAACATATTCTAAACATTTTTCTATTTTACATCTATTTTCTTGTAGTTGTAAAAACTCTATTTTCTGTATGTCAGCATAGTGGCGGCCATCTTATATCAGTTGCATTTAAAGGGAACCTATCATGTGAAAAAACACTATTGAACTACAGTTATTTGGTTAATCTTCCAGTTTACGGCTGGCGTTAGCACCCGGGCAAGTGTCGGGGCCCTGGACCGCTGGAGGAGCCTACTCGCAGTCGGCAGGGATAGTGATGTATTCTGCGGCCCCCAGCTGATTTCCTGGGACTACAGTGCTCGGGCCGGCAGCTGCACTTTCCTAGCTGCCGGCCTTATAAATCAGCACTTGCACGCAGCATTCACTGCTGAACACTGTGTGCAGGGGCATTAAAGTTCCTCTGTGGGTGGAGCTAGTGCACCGTGTGCTAATGTCCCACAGATGAAGAGGAGCCACAGCTCTGCCAGCATCCCGCCATCGCCGAGCTGTACGTTCCTCCCAACACAGTGCTGTATGTTCCCCAGAGCTGTATGTCCCCTTCACCCCAGTGCTGTATACCCCCAGAGCTGTATGTCCCCTCCACCCCAGAGCTGTATGTCCCCTCCACCCCAGTGTTGTATGTCCTCTCCACCCCAGTGTTGTATACTTCCTAGAGCTGTATGTCCCAACCCCAGTGTTGTATACCCCCCAGAGCTGTATGTCCCCTTTACCCCAGTGCTGTATAAGCCCCAGAGCTGTATGTCTCCCACACCCCAGTGCTGTATGTCCCCTCAACCCCAGTGCTGTATACCCCCAGTGCTGTCCCCTCCACCCTAGTGCTATATACCCCCCAGAGCTGTATGTCCCCCTCCACCCCAGTGCTGTATATTTCCACCACCCCAGTGCTGTATACACCCCCAGAGCTGTATGTCCCCTCCACCCTAGTGCTGTATACCCCCCAGAGCTGTATGTCACCTCCACCCCAGTGCTGTAGACACCCCCAGAGCTGTATGTCACCTCCACCACAGTGCTGTATACACCCCCAGAGCTGTATGTCCCATCCACCCCATTGCTGTATACCCCCAGAGCTGTATGTCCCCCAACCCCAGTGCTGTATAGCCCCCAGTGCTGTATGTCCCCTCCACCCTAGTTCTGTATACCCCCCAAAGCTGCATGTCCCCCAACCCCAGTGCTGTATACCCCCCAGAGCTGTATGTCCCCTTCACCCTAGTTCTGTATAGCCCCCAGAGCTGTATTTCCCATCCACCCCAGTGCTGTATACCCCCCAGAGATGTATGTCCACCATTGCTGTATGCCCCCCAGTAATGTGTATGTCCCCAACCTCTCCTGTGATGTATATACAACAGTGTCAGTGTACACTGTGCGCAGCCATGTCTGTTAGTGACAGCCACCAATCAGAGCAGCGCAGCCACATGCCCGGGAGTTGCTGGACTGGAGACAAGCGGGGGAGGTGAGTGAGGCTGCTGCCGGCTTCCCCATATTAAAAATTACCTCTAATGTGTCTGTATGTGTGCATGTATGATGTGTATATCTATGTATTTCAGTGTATATGACTGTGTATAAATTTATGTCTATTTATGGTTTTTTTTCTGAATTTGTCTTTAAATATGTATATGTACTATGCCTGTATATGTGTGTCTGCGTGTGGATGGGGCCCACTGACACTCTTTCGCCTGGGGCCCACAAAACCTTTGAGCTGACCCTGTGCAGGTTAATAGCATTCTGAACCTACTCGGCGCCTGCACTTAGAGCCCTGCTGCTGGGAGGAAATTAACTTTATGCCTTCGGACAGCGTTCAACTTCCAGTGATCAGGATAGTGTCGGCACGGATTCAGTCACCGCTCAGTGTATAGTAAGCGGCAGCTGTAACCGCACCCCAGGCGATGACTGACAGCCGGCTCTAATGCAGTCGGCTGATTTGATGCATTTATTTACTTCAATATGAAAGTGTTAACGGCATGATCCAAGAGCAGGGAGGAGAAGGGGTGAGCTGTGACATCACCTATTGTAAATGGGGGATTCTATGTTACCTGTCACTGTTATCCATAACTGTAATCTTCCCTGTGATGATAATAAGGTACTATAGATAAGTGATTTCTGCAGAACAAATAGTGTCAGATTAAAATAAGGCTTAAAGGTACTGTCACACATAACGAGATCGATAGCGAGATCGCAGCTGAGTCACGGTTTCTGTGACGCAGTAGTGATCCCGTTAGCGATCTCATTATGTGTGACATCTACCAGCGATCAGGCCCCTGCTGTGAAATTGTTAGTCATTGCAGAATGGTCCAGGCCATTTTCTTCAAAGTCGATGTCCTGCTGGGCAGGACACATCGCTGTGTTTGACACTGTGTGACAGGGTCACAGTGACTGCTGAGATCGTTATACAGGTCGCTACTGCGACCTGTATCGCTCCTGAATCGTTGGTAAGGTCTGAAGGTGGCTTTACACGCTACGATATCGTTAATAATTTATCGTCGGGGGTCACGTTGTTAGTGACGCACATCCGGCGTCATTAACGGTATCGCAGCGTGTGACACTTACCAGCGACCTTAAACGTCCTCCAAAGTGGTGAAAATCGTTCACCATGGAGAGGTCGTCCTAAAACCAAAAATTGTTAATGGTTGTTTATAGATGTTGTTCCTCGTTCCTGCGGTAGCACACATCGCTATGTGTGACACCGCAGGAGCGAGGAACCTCACCTTACCTGCGTCCACCTGCAATGAGGAAGGAAGAAGGTGGGCGGGATGTTCGTCCCGCTCATCTCCGCCCCTCCGCTTTGATTGGCCGGCCGCTTAGTGACGTCACGGTGACGCTGAATGCACCTCCCCCTTGAGGGAGGGATTGTTCGGCAGTCACAGCCACGACGCCGACCAGGTAAGTGCGTGTGACGCTGCGGTAGCGATAATGTTCGCTGCGGCAGCGATCACATGATATTGCATGCACGACGGGGACAGGTGCTTTTGCGTACGATATCGCTAGCAATTTCTAGAAATATCGTAGCGTGTAAAGCCCGCTTGACTGTGTGACATCTCACCAGCGACCCCTATCAGGTTGCATCGTTTTCGGGATCGCTGGTAAGTCGTTGTGTGTGACTGGGCCTTAAGACCCCCAGACACATCTGATGAAATCGTCAATCTGCTGCTGTCAGACTAGGCAACCATTTGATGTCTATGATTGCCTCCCAATCATCCCCATCCAGAGGATAGTGGAGGAGAGAAGGATCGGGCAGTTGGCTTTTCAATCCCCAAAACCCTTTGCTTTCACCGGCGATAAGTCGCTGCCAGAGAAGACTGCTTTCTCCTCTCTTCCCATCGTAGAAGGTCAAGCCAAGCATTCATGTGTATGGGGGAGTCAGGAGAGATAGCTGCCGGTAAAGTAACCCACAGCCAACATTTATCTCATGGCTTTAGTGACCAGAGAGTCAAAAGTCAAAATAGTGAAAGCTAAAAATAAAAATCTACAAAAATATGGTTAACATAAAAAAATTATTGAAACAGTAGGTAATTTTTTGATGACAGTAAAGCAAAATATTGCAATCCACTTCCATCTATCGCCCTCTGCAGTCTAATAGTTGTCCCTCTGTGGGTGTCCTCCTCCTCCCCTCCCACAGCTCTGTGCAGGATTAATATGCTGTATATATAAATATAGTGTATTCTTAGGCTAATGTCACCTTTCGTACATGACCCCTCCTTACAGCCGTCTACAGACACGAGCCTAGTATGCAAGGCGATGGTCAATGCATTGTGGTACTGGACACCAGACGGTCATTTACCAAGAACACACCATGACATAGGCCACATATTGGTACCACCCCAGTCACATGATACACAATACCCCCAAAATAGTCAAGCACCCGTCTACATTTATTTTGGCTTCAAGGGAAATACAATGCCAAAAACCACAGAAGCATGCTGATCAACAGAAGGGAACGAAGGCTGACACCGTACATATGGTGACCAATGATGAGAAATACAGAAGGACACCAACCATATGTGGACCGTTAACGGCGAACGACACCGGACATGTAAGCGTAGAGAAACGGAGGACACGGAGCAGAAATGGTTATATCACAACAAGAGTTTATTATAAGACGGAGGAACATACGATTGCATAAGGAAGCTCGAAGTGAAATGTGAGCATCGTGGATCTAGATATCATTCTTGTGTCCAAAGATATCTATCTATGTGTGTATGGGATGAAAAGAGAGAGAGGAGATAGATAGATAGATGGATAGATAGATAGAGGGATAGATAGAGGGATAGATAGAGGGATAGATAGAGGGATAGATAGAGGGATAGATAGAGGGATAGATAGAGGGATAGATAGAGGGATAGATAGATAGATAGAGGGATAGATAGATAGATAGAGGGATAGATAGAGGGATAGATAGAGGGATAGATAGAGGGATAGATAGATACAGCATAAAAGCAACATGAATATATTAACATGCAAGTACAGTATCTCGGAGGGAGCTCACAGAGATGACAGGGTTAAGACAGGCACTTGCATCTCCGTGTGGCTGAACATATATACATATGTGTGTGCCTATGTGTATAAAAGAAGAGAGAAGCAAACAGGATAGGAAAGAGAAATCAAGAGGCGCGATGGCAAAGAAGGAAAGGAGGGGGAGAAGGAAGGAGAAAGTGTGGGAAGATGGGGAGATATGAGGGGGTAGAGACAGGAAAAAAAGAGAGAGAGGGAAGATAAATTATAATAGATGGGTGGGGTGAGGGGAGGATTGCTGGAGGGTAAGTGCGAGGGAAGCTGGAGGTGATGGAAAGGGACAGACAGAAAACAGGGGGTTAAAATATACAAAAGAGCTGGAAATCAACACATCTGGAGTTAATACAGAGACATACTGGGGTGAGAGAGACATCAGGATGTAAGGAGGACATACAGGGGCGTCTCACCCTTGTCACCCTGAGAGAGCGCTCATTCTGCATTGTAAGAGACCGTCGTGTGATAAAAACTTCAACCTTATTCTGAAAACCCCTAAATATAGGAATTAAAGCAGCGACAGTTACCTAGCAACCGGCAGCACTGACACAACCAACCACACACAGACACACAATGACACACACACTGCCATGTATGGGCCTGCTGCTTCCTGTAGCACACACGTACAGCATGGATGATACCGGGACACACACCGGTATATGCAGGCACACAAGAGACAACGGGTGTAACCACAGACACAGGAGACACACCAGTATATCCACATATACAGGAAACACACTGGTATATCCACACACACTGCCATGTATGGGCCTGCTGCTTCCTGTAGCACACACGTACAGCGTGGATGATACCGGGACACACAGGAGACACACCGGTATTTCCACAAATAGGAGATACACTGGTATATCAAGACACACAAGAGACACAGGTTAACCACAATAACCACACATACAGGAGACACTCCGGATATACACACACACACACACACACACACACACACACACACACACACACACATTTCTATGTGTGGGCCTGCTGCTTCCTGTAGCACACACATACAGGGTGGATGATATCCGAACACACAGGTAAGACCACATACAGGTGACACACTGGTAAATCCACAAATAGGAGGTACACCGGTATATCCAGATACACAAGAGACACACAGGGTATATCCACACATTCAGGAGACACACCGGGTATACACACACACAGGAGACACACCGGGTATATCCACACATTCAGGAGACACACCGGGTATACACAGACACAGGAGACACACCGGGTATATCCACACATTCAGGAGACACACCGGTTATACACACACACACACACACACACACGGTATATCCACATCCAAGAGACAACCAGGGTATATCTACACACACAGGAAACACATCGGATATATCCACACACAAGAGAAACAAAAGGTATATCCACATAGACAGGACACACACCAGGTCTATCCACACACACAGAAGACACACCAGCTATATCCACACACACAGGAGACACATTGGGTATATCCACACACACACACGAAGCACACGGGGTATATCCAGATCCAAGAGACACACAGAGTATATCTACACACAAAGGAGACACACAGGTATATCCACACACAAAGGAGACATACAAGGTATATACACACACACACACACACACACACACACAGGAAATATCCACACACAGGAGACACAAAAGGTATATCCACATACACAGGACACACACCAGGTCTATCCACGCACACAGGAGATACACTGGGTATATCCACACACACAGGAGACACATCGGGTATATCCACACACACAGGAAACACACCAGTATATTCGGACAGTAAATCCATGATACAAACTGGGTATATCCACACACAGGAGACTTGGAGACATACCGGTATATCCACATACAGGGTATATTCACACTCAAAGGAGACACATACCGGGTATATCCACACACACAGGACACATACCGGGTATATCCAACGCACAGGAGACTCAAAAGACACACCAGGTATATATACATACAGGTGATAACGAGTGTATCCAAGCACACAGGAGACACACTGAGTATAACCACACTCATAGGAGGCATGCTTGGTATATCCATACACACACAGGCGTCACACCAGGTATATCCATACACACAGGAAAAACCCTGGGTATAGCCACACACATAGGGGAGACACAGTATATTCACACACAAAGGAGACATGATGGGTATAGCCACACACTGGAGGAACATCAGGTATATCCGCACACACAGGAGACACACCAGAGTACATCCACACAAACAGGAAAACATTGGGTATATTAGACAATCCCTTAAAAAGGCCATTGAAATCTGTTAAAAACTACGAACAGAAGTTTGTACAGAAAAATGAAGTTTGGAGAATTTCCTGTACAATAGTCTGGGATGGGCTTTGAAAACCTCATGCCCAATTTGTTGTGGAAATCGCAAATCTTATCACTGGATTTCAGACATTAATGTGGTATTCTGTGGAAGAAGTTAGGATAGGTGTTCACTTCTAGATTGGTATGGGTCTGACCACTGGGACACCACTAATTATATTAAAAATAACACAAATATTTTTATAAAGAAAAATAAGGAACAAGATGAGAAAATTATGATAAAGATACCTATAAAAATGCTGGTTTAGTCCCTTCCAATTTGAGAATCAATAGTGGACCTAGAAAGGTGCTCCCTTCATGCATGAAATCAGTGCTAATCCCACAAACGTGACCTTTCATGCATTGAACCTCTGATAGTACCCTTCATTATTGGAATTAGTGATGGTCCTGACAAGGTCTTCTCTTTATGGTAGGAATCAAAGATGGTCCACCTTGCTGGGACTTTCTTTCAGGAAATCATTGATGGTTAAACCAATGCGACTCCTTTATTAAAGAAATCAACAGTGATCCCAGTAACGTGGACTCCTCATTTTAACAAGCATTAATAGTCCTAGCAAGGTGGCCCCTTCATTCTGCTGACATGTAACGATCCTGGTAATGTGGCCCTAATATTCTGGAAACCGTTGATGGTCCTGGCAAAGATGGTTTTTCATTCTAGTAACAGGTGATGGTCCTGGCAAGGTGGCCCCTTCATTCTAGTAACAGGTGATGGTCCTGACAAGGTGGTCCCTTCATTTTGGTGATTGTTCTGATAACAGCCCTGGCAAGGTGGCCCCTTCAATCTGGTAACAGGTGATGGCCCTGGCAAGGTGGCCCCTTCAATCTGGTAACAGGTGATGGTCCTGACAAGGTGGTCCCTTCATTTTGGTGACAGGCCTGGCAAGGTGGCCCCTTCAATCTGGTAACAGGTGATGGTCCTGACAAGGTGGTCCCTTCATTTTGGTGACAGGCCTGGCAAGGTGGCCCCTTCAATCTGGTAACAGGTGATGGTCCTGACAAGGTGGTCCCTTCATTTTGGTGACAGGCCTGGCAAGGTGGCCCCTTCAATCTGGTAACAGGTGATGGTCCTGACAAGGTGGTCCCTTCATTTTGGTGACAGCCCTGGCAATGTGGCCCCTTCAATCTGGTAACAGGTGATGGTCCTGACAAGATGGTCCCTTCATTTTGGTGACAGCCCTAGCAAGGTGGCCCCTTCATTTTGGTGACGTGACAGGTTACTCTCCTAGTAATGTGGCCCCTTAAATCTGATAACAGGTGATGATCCTGGCAAGGTTGGTTCTTCATTCTGGTAACAAGTGATGGTTCTGGCAAGGATGAGCCTTCATTATGGTATCAGGTAATGGCAAGGCGCTCCCTTAATTCTGGTGATAGGTAACAGTCCTGGGAAGGTGGACCCTTCATTCTGTTAACAGGTGATGGCCCTTGCAAGGTGGCCCCTTCATTTTGGTATCAGGTGATGGTCCTGTCAAGGTGACCCCATGCTTCTAGGAATCAATGATGGTCCTGGCATGCTGGCCCTTATTTGTGGGAATCAGAACTAACCCCAGCAGGGAGCCCATTATGCATTAAAACCAGAACTGTCCCTAGTTATTTGGGACCATTATTCTGGAAATCAGCGAGGTCCTGGCCAGGTGGCACTTTTTTTGAGAAGCATTCATTTTATTTTTTTGACAAGTCTTTATGATACAATCAGAAGATGGATATTCCCTTTAATATTCACAGAATAATAAAGCCACCAATGTGTCACGTGTCACAGTCCACTACTGTTACTTGCTCCATGTGTCATCACCAATTACATTTTACGGATTATTCTGTTGAAAAAAAATGGGAGCTGCAAAAACTGCCGAGACCATAAGGATCCCTTATATTGGCGAGATCTGTCACGAGGAGAATCATGAGATGTCCACAACTCAAACCGTCAAATATAATGGGATAAAAATGACTCCGGTGAGCTTGTAAAAGAGACCAAATAGCTTAATGTCACCAATCTAAGAGAACTACCAACTACTTGCAGAAGGTGTTAACCCCGAAACAGAAGTCAAAGACAATTCAAAATGTCAGAACGAAAGGGAAAAATAAAAAGACCAAGAATAAAAAAATCTGCAGAATGATCTGGTGATGTCAGGACAGAAGAAACAGCTAAGTCTATGTTCACACCGTGGTGTACGTCTGCCATATGGCCCGGGAAATGCTGAGAACTAGAGATGAAGTTCAGTTCCGCAGGTGCAGCCGGACTTTAGCTAAAGGTCGGTTTAGGACCCGGTCTTGACCTGAACCCCAATGGAAGTCACTCATTTTGGAGTTTGGGTCTCCGCAGCAAGCCATAAACATATCACTTCTGTGGGCGGATGGGAGGGGTTTTCCTCTTTATTTTTGGGTGTACACACTACATCCGTTCATGCTATTGTTACCCCCAGTGTGAGACGATCATATACTGCAAACGACTCGAAAAAAAATGTCATTGTTTTTGTGTTATTTTTTTTTTCTTTTGGTACTGTTGTTTTCTTTTCCATATCACAATCTTTATTAAAAATAAAAAATAGTAATTTTGTAGTTTTAACGTGCACCATAGGGGCTTTTTTAGACTCATGTTCCCTGTTGTCTCAGGAAACAAACATCTAAATGAACAGTCTTTGACCCTATACATTGTACTACATCATCTAATGAGCGTGTGCAAAGGTCACGCAGAAAGGAGGGGGATGAGGTGAGCTGTGAAATCACCTAATGTGAATGGTAAGAATCCTGTTAGCTGTACATAGAGGTGCTATCATTCATTGTAAAGGAGGAGGAAGAGGAGGTAAGCTGTGACATCACCTATTGTGAATGATGAATAGTGTGTTAGCTGTACATAGAGGTGTTATTAGTCATTCTAAAGGAGGCAAGCTGTGACATCATCTATGAATCATGAATCCTATGTTATCAGCTATAGATAGAGGTGTTATCACTCATTGTACAGGAGGAAGAGGTGCGCTGTGACATCACATATTGTTAATGACGGCTCCTCTGTTACCTACTGTCTATAAAGGTGTTATCTGTTATACAGTAGGTGTAGGTGAGCTATGACATTGCCTATTGTGATTGGTGAATCCTGTGTTATCTACAGTACTGTATATTGAGGTATTATGACTCATTGTACAAAAGGTGGTGAGCTGGGACATCACCTATTGACAATGGTGGATCCTGTGTTATCTACTGTATACAGAGGTGCTATCAGTCATTGTGTAGGAGGAGGAGGTGAGCTGTGAAATCACATATTGTCTATGGTAGATTCTGTGTTATCTACTGTATATAGTTATGTTATTATATAGTAGGAGGAAAAGGTTAGCATATTGTGTTTGTTATATACTGTGTTATTAGCTATAGCTGAGGTGTTATCAGTCATTTCATAGGAGGAGGAGGTGAGCTGTGACATCATTTATTCTGAATGGTGTGTTATCACTTGTGTTATCAGTCATTTCATAGGAGGAGGTGAGCTGTGACATCATTTATTCTGAATGGTGTGTTATCACTTGTGTTATCAGTCATTTCATAGGAGGAGGTGAGCTGTGACATCATCTATTCTGAATGGTGTGTTATCACTTGTGTTATCAGTCATTTCATAGGAGGAGGTGAGCTGTGACATCATCTATTCTGAATGGTGTGTTATCACTCTGTGTTATCACTTGTTACATGCAATATCTGTTGTTGTGTTGTTGTAATCCTGCCTTTGATGACAAAGAGCCTGTTGAAAACATCCTGAAAGGACAGGCTGTATGAGTCTAAAATAGCCCCAAGGACACATCACCAGTGTGTAAAAATATACGGATTAGTTAAATAAAATACTGGGATACGAAGAAAAAAAAAAAAAAAACGCATTGTCAACAATTTTCAGAAATACATGTAACTCTAAAATCGATTTTTAATAGCGCGGTAGGTCAATTTCAGACTACACATTGCTTTTATGTGTTGTGTGAACAGACACTAACTTCTCCTTTTTAGGTTTAGGCTCCCTACCATGAGATCACCAGCATACAGAGGAGCTGGCATGCGGGCGGAGCACAATTACCTCCATCAAAGTCTACAGGAGATACCGAACACCTGAACATTGCTAGGCATGATTTTTAAGTACCGTCTCAAAGTTAGTGCAAGAGTGAAGCCCATGTTTAATATTATGTATGACCTGGTGGTGGAGCAAAAAAATAGCAATACAGCAGCTGACAGATCGCAGGTCACATTCCCAACAGTGCCAGTTGCTTAGGTAATTGGTCAAAAGAAGGTAAATAAAAGACCATCAGAAATTTAACAAAAAGAGGAAACTCTACAAAACCGAAAAGAACCTCTAAAATCTAAAAACAGATATTTATTAGTTATAGTTAAAAAATTGGTAAGGCCATGTAACACAAATAGCTACAACGGTCAAAAAAACACACAGCAAATGCCGTGCAGGGGTGTGTACGCAGAGGTAGGGTTATCTATGTAGTGCGGGATAGCCCGGTGTATACAAATATACTAATCTCTCAGAGATGGTATAAGGGGTACTTCACACACAGCGAGATCGCTACTGAGATCGCTGCAGAGTCATGGTTTTTGTGACCTCATTAGCGATCTCGCTGTGTGTGACACTGAGCAGTGATCTGGCCCCTGCTGTGAGATCGCTGCTCGTTACACACAGCCCTGGTTCGTTTTTTTATTGTTGCTCTCCCGCTGATAAGCACACATTGCTGTGTGTGACAGCGAGAGAGCAACAATCCTGAATGTGCAGGGAGCAGGAGCCGGCGTCTGGCAGCCTGCGGTAAGCTGTAACCAAGGTAAACATCGGGTAACCAAGTTGGTTACCCGATATTTTCCTTCGTTACCAGCCTCCGCAGCTCTCACGCTGCCAGTGCCAGTTCCTGCTCCCTGCACACGCTAAGGTAAGCGGTGTGCGCTGGTAACTAAGGTAAACATCGGGTAACCATACCCGATGTTTACCTTAGTTACCAGTGTCCGCAGCTTCCAGACGCCGGCTCCGTGCAAGCGCAGCGTCGCTTGCACGTCGCTGCTGGCTGGGGGCTGGTCACTGGTGAGATCTGCCTGTTTGACAGCTCACCAGCGACCATGCAGCGACGCAGCAGCGATCCTGACCAGGTCAGATCGCTGGTGGGATCGCTGCTGCGTCGCTAAAGTGTGACGGTACCCTTAGAGTATTAGCTTATAGGACTGGGCTACAATTCCCGAGTCTCACTCCTTCCTAACCGCAGAGGTTAATACACCATAATGTTTTGGGCGCCCCCTCTCAACGTCAACTCGCCCTATTAACCCTGTACTTAGCAATGTGCCATATTCATACCCATCACCCAGAAAGGTGCAGTTAGGCTACTTTCACACATCCGGTTTGAACAGTGCGGCTCAATCCGGCTGTGAAACCTATGCAACGGATGCGGCGAAAACACCGCATCCTTTGCATAAGTTTTTACATGCGGCCCGTCCGTTTTTTTCCGGTTGAGGCACGCTACTGAGCATGCACAGTGAAAGAAACCGCATGCGGCGGCCTGATGCATTTTTTGCCGCATTCGGCATCCATAGGCATGCATTGAAAAATGTGCCGCAGCGGCTGTATGCGGCGCGATGCGTTTTTTTTTGCTGGAGCAAAAAACGTGCCAGGGAACGTTCCATCCGGCCGCTGCATCGGCTAAATCTGCCGCATGCGGCAAAAAACGGACGGAACGCAAGCCCATGCGGCACAATGCGGCGTCAATGCTGGAAAAAACGAAACCGGCGGCAAAAAAAAGCGGTTTCGTTTTTTCAGCAGAGCGCCGGATTGTGCCGCACAGGAAAAACCGGATGTGTGAAAGTAGCCTTAGTGATGAAGTCAAGATAATTCAGTCACACACTTTACAAAGTCAGTATTTGAGGATATTGATAATAGTACTAATAATAATATTGTTGGTCATATATTCAGTCCCAGATGGGACAAACTATACAATTTGACCTGTTTAAGAACACTTCAGCTGTCTAAATATGCTAAATTGTTAATAGACTCATCTATATATAAAGGTCCAGTGACCAACAGAATATTCTTACAATATAAAGTAGGCCCATAAGTACGTCCCAGTAAAGGGTTAAACTTATCTTGCTGGAAAATGAATCCCAACAGAATCCCAACGTGTTTCCCCCCACTTTTTCTGGGGTTAATCAGGGGATGTTACAGAGCCATGAAAAATTCACGATACTTCAGGCCACCTGGTAGTTTCTAGTGTCCGGTTATGGATCCATGTAAATATTCCCAAAAATGTCCTCCTGGACAATGCAGAGAAGAATTACCAAATAGCCACCCTGTAAATACGGGGCTGAAGAGATCCACCAATACAATATATTTATATATGTGATATATATTAATATATTTGTATACACCGGGCTATCCCACACTACATAGATAACCCTACCTCTGCGTACCCACCCCTGCACGGCATTTGCTGTGTGTTTTTTGACCGTTGTAGCTATTTGTGTTACATGGCCTTGCCAATTTTTTAACTATAACTAATAAATATCTGTTTTTAAAGGTTCTTTTTGGTCTTTAAAAGAAGGTAAATAATTCTTGTCTGATTGTCGGAGAACTTAATCATGTACCTCATGTCTACGGCTAAGCTGAAATGAAAATCATCTTACTTCTCGAAGAATTGCTCCAAAGAACCATTCTGTAAGGCCGCACGGTCCACACTACAAGGAATCTGTGCAATCATGTGTGGACCACTCCAACCAATGAAAAGGACTGACCGAGGGGTTTCTACAGAAATATCACTGGATTCTGCTAAATCACCTACACTAAATTTCATATCTATTTCTGCATTGAAATCCAACAGTAATCCGACTTCTACGCATGTGACTGGGGTTTCTGCAACTCTTTATTCGCAATGGAAAATTTCTGCACAGAATTTTGTCTATGCAGCAGAAAGACTCCACCGCTGACAACTTCAGGAGGAAACGCCGAGGATTAGCCCCATTAAATGACAATGGGTCTAATATTCGTGTAGGACTTCTGCGCACACAGCAGCAGCAAAAGTCCAGGGATCAGCGCAGGTTTCTGCCACAGGAACGTACATTGGATTTTATGCTGATACGTAAATGAACCAAAATAGAGATTTATGAATATTGTTGGAAAAGGTGAGTTACACGTCTTCAAAAGATGGCTGCAATGTACATTGTCTTCCAAGTCTGGGTTGCTGTCACGCTAGGTACGGGGAAGTACCATGCAAACAGCAAAAGGGAAACCCTGTGTCTAGGGAATGGTGAAATGGTGACCCCTGATCAAGCCTACTGCTGGGTCTTGGCTTCCCTCACCACCCTAGATAGGTACCACACCTATGCGCCGAGTTGGATACCTGACCCTTGCTGACCCTGAAGTAGGCCCTAAATAGAGAGGAGATGGGATGAGCGCTCAGTCAACCCCAATAAGCACAACAGAAGACACAGGGATAACAAACAGGGGAAAAGTGAACAAACAACTTATCTCCCGATGACTCATGGAGACGAACTGCCACAACCACAAAGATTCTCCAGATGTATGCAAGATAAATGCTTGCACTGCAGACTTGTTAAGGGTATAAGAGCTATCACCAGCAAGGAGTAATAGGAAGTGAAGGTATAATAAAATATCAAGGGAAGTGCTGATGAAAAGCAGCTGAAAGGCTGAGGAACTCCACAGGGTCCTAAATGGAAAGGGATGTGCAGCCAAATGCTGTGACCTTCTAGAGTCGGACACCACAGGACTGTCTATCACCTGTGACATACCTGTGCCAGTTGCATTTTGCAGTTTTTGATGTGTTTTTTTTCTTTGTGATTGACTTTTGATTGTGCTTGTAGACTGCACTAAAAAGTTTCCCGGGGAAACTGATCTCCAGGATACACAACCTTACAAGACAACCTGTGATAATCCTACCCTGCAACTCTTATGTGACACTACAACTCCCACCATCCGCTCTTACTGCACACGAGAGACCACAGTAAAGGTTACTGCATGTTGCTTCTTAGGCTAGGTTCACATTTCCGTTGTTTATGATCAGTCACAATCCACCGCTCTGATAAACAATGCAATTCGTTTGGCGGATTCCGTTGTTTCCCATAGACTTGTATGAGCGGCGAATTGCGACTGATGCCCTTGCATTGCATCCGCCGCCCGGCTGGTCAGTCGTGGAACGACTGACCGTTGGTCAGCAGGAACGCAGCATGTAATGTTTTTTGAGCAGCGGAATCCTTATGTTTTCACTGCACATGCTCAAATCTTGTGTTTAATCATTCAAATGAATGTCTCTCTCGGCGGCCGACCGATCAGCTGATTGCGGCGGCCGGCTTCTATGAGCGATCAGCTGATCTCCCGACCGCCAGCTTTTGAGAGCGATCAGCTGATCGTTCACAATAGCCTACCGATCAGCTGATCGTTCACAGAAGCCGGCCGCTGGGCGATCAGCTGATCGCTCTCAAAAGCCGGCGGCCGGCTATTGTGAATGATCAGCTGATCGTTCTCTCTCTCGTTTTACAACGGAATCCGCTTTATCATGACAATGAATTCCAATTCTTGTCATCCGTTGTACAACGCATCAGTCACAAGCGTCAAGCAACGCATGTGACTGATGCAAAACAACGGAAATGTGAACCTAGCCTTAAATGAGTCCCTTTCTGTGCATTTTTCATGCAGAAAAATAGCACTACAATTTACAATACCAGCCAAATGATGAGATTTCTAAAATCTCATTTCACATGCTTCATTTTTTTATTGTTTTTTTTTTTTTTTTTTTTTTAACAGCAGGTTAATTCTTTCAGCGATTTTACTGCAGTTTTTCCCATTGAGCTGAAAATGGCTGAGCAGCAAAAATAAAACAAAGACAATAAAAAGCAATAAAACCGCACCAAGGATGAATCAAAAGACATAATTTATGCTATGGATTTCTGGACTAAAGGCTACTTTACACGCTGCGATATCGGTCCCGATATCGCTAGCGTGGGTATCCGCCCCCATCTGTTGTGCGACACGGGCAAATCGCTACGCACAACATCGCGCAGACCAGTCACACTACTTGCCTGCCCGGCGACGTCGCTGTGACCCGCGAACCGCCTCCTTTCTAAGGGGGCGGTCCGTGCGGCGTCACAGCGACGTCACTGAGCGACCGCCCAATAGAAGCGGAGGGGCGGAGATGAGCGGGACGTAACATCCCGCCCACCTCCTTCCTTCCGCATAGCGGCCGGGAGGCAGGTAAGGAGAGGTTCCTCGTTCCTGTGGCGTCACACATAGCGATGTGCACTGCTGCAGGAGCGACGAACTACATCGTTACTGCTGCAGTAACGATAATCGAGAATGGACCCCCATGTCACCGATGAGCGAATATGCACGTTTTTGCAACGATGCAAAATCGCTCATCGGTGTCACACGCAGCAACATCGCTAATGCGGCCGGATGTGCGTCACAAATTCCGTGACCCCAACGACTCCGCATTAGCGATATCGTAGTGTGTAAAGCCCACTTTAGTCTGCATTGTGTCAAAAGGTCTATGGTAATGCTGGATTAAAAATCATCAAAGCTTCTCAATGTGAAGAGCAGCTCCAAAGAACCACACTCATTTTCAGTGAACTACACAACCTATGCTGACGCCCTCAGGGCCTTGGCAATCAATGTGCTGATAATCAGAGAACAGCAGCAGAAATTACCGTCATGCGTTTTTGTTAAACCATATTGATTTTACTGGAGAAAACACCAGTGGTAAAAAAAAATAAAATGGCAGGAAAAAAAAACCTGTCAGTTTCCAAACACTGCAATTTTTTACAGACAAATCACAAAATAAGAAAACAACACGTGAACATGCCTACGACAACATTTTTAAGGTGATCTTTGAACATCGTGGTAAACAGTGTAATAAACTAGGGCTGCAAAGTGTGAGCGCAGCCTCAGACTATGTCCATATGTATAATTATTTATTTAGCCTGCTTTTCAGCATTTTACAGTACCACCATTTACATTTTTCATCCACACTCTAGAAGTATTTCCATTGAAGAAATTGATCAGATTTTGTTTTGTCTGCAGCTCGTCGATTTTTATTGTGGAAACATTTCCGTTTTATTGCAGGACTTCCTAAGGCTGCTTTTGTGACGCCCTGGACTAGCCAGGTAGTCACATACATAACAACATACACCCCACCCCCACCCCCACCCTAGGCAATAACAACAGTCAATCAAAAACCCTTGTTGCCTCCCTCCAGGGTCTGCTGTCCACACCAGGTGGGGCGGAGCCAGGCGGTTGGCCCCACCCACCAAGGAGTTCACAGGCCTGGAGGCGGGAAAAGTGTCAGATTAGTCTTGGAGGTGAAAGTGAGAGGAGTGAACACTTGAGGTGTCTGGGTAGGAGCCCAGGCACTGACAGCAAGGTTGGCAGACGGTGGTGGCCGTCTGCAGGAGTTGGTGGAACTCCGCAGAGCCGTAAGGACCGGGGTCAGGCGACGGCCCGCCGGTACCGGACCGGGGAACGGAGTGCAGCTAAGCACACAGGCAGGGCTATCGGACCCCGACCAGGCTTGGAGCCGCCGTCAATAGTCAAATCCGAATGTGACAGGAACCCCAGGGGTTTCCAACTACCAAGTCCCGATTGAAGGAAACTGTCCACCCAGAGAGGATATACAACCACCACAGGCTAAAGATCCAAGGGCCAGCGCCTGCGGGCAAAACGGGCTCCTACGGCACCTATACGCTGGGGAGCGGACTACCGGTGGGCAACCACAGGAGTCAAGAACTTTCTACAAGGTGCAGGGAAAGATAGCCACCATCAGCCGTCCGGGGAGAGCACAACAACAACACTGCAGCCGGCTGCGGGACCCGTCCATCCGGCCGTTTTGGTTTACCTACGACTCTCTCAGTGATTGTGAGTGAGTACACCAGTGCCGTCCAGCGCCGCGCCGCGCAGTCCCTGCACCCCAGCCATCGGCCTCCCCGTCTCACCACCGGGCCACGGGATCACCAACCACTGCCCACGGAGGGGACAACATCTCAGCTGCACCCTACCATCTCTCCCGGGATCCCAGTTTTCAGCAGCGGTGGTGCCATCATCACCACGTCCCGTGGGTGGCATCACGAACAATCTCCCTAAACATACCATCCCCATTTCACTCACGGGTGAGGAGCGCTGCTCGAGTCCCCGGGTCCGGTCCACCGCTCGAGCCACCGAGCAGCAGCAGAAGCCCCGGACACGAGCGTGGTGAGCGCGTTCCCTCCACCCGCGACACTTTCACACATCAGTTCCTTTAGTTTTTTGATGGATCCGTTGTGATACTGAGCATGCTCAGTTCAAAAACCGGATCCGTCGTTGGATTCCGTCATATGCCGGATGACGACGGATCCGGCGCCCATTGGCTTCCATTATACAACATGCCGGACGGCGCCGGATCCGGCGTGGTCCTTTTTTGCCGGAGACAAAAAACGTTCCCTGCTGCATCCTTTCTGGCAGCCGGACGAAGAAATTTCGCCAGATCCGGCGGACGCCGCATGCAACGCAAGGCCATCCGGCGCTAATACAAGTCTATGGGGAATAAAACAGATCCGACGCCGGATCAGCTTTATCCGCAATTCGCCAGATTGTGCCTGACTGCAAAAACCATATGTGTGAAAGAGGCCTAATTGAGGTAAATAAATAAGGCTACATTCACACAGCAACTGAAAACCGCAACAACCAAGTTGTGCCGCTGCGGACTTTACAGCATTTCCCTGCACAATTTCTTTCTTTTGCAAGAAAAGAACTGATTTACCGGCAAAACTGTGGTGTCATTTCGATCAACCATGTGTTCTTGCAGGTAAAACTATTGTTTCCCTACCAGATAAAATGACAGTGCAGAAAAAGTGAAAAGACCTCAGGGCTGTTGCAGTTTTCAGTCGCAGTGTGACTGCTGTATGTGAATGTAGCCTTAGGGCGCTCTCACACATCCGGCTTTTCGCTGGTTTGATGGATGCGGCGCACACCAGTAAAGTATGATACAGTACAGTGGCAGCAACTTCCGGGTCACATGCATCGGTCACATGACATGTGACCGGCGCTTGTTGCGCTGCCACTGTACTGTATACACTGTACTGGCGTGTGCCGCATCCGTCAAACCGGCGAAAAGCCGGATGTGTGAGAGCGCCCTTACTTATGCAAAAAGAAGGGAATTTTGTTACTTACCGTAAATTCCTTTTCTTCTAGCTCCAATTGGGAGACCCAGACGATTGGGTGTATAGCTACTGCCTCCGGAGGCCACACAAAGCACTACACTTAAAAGTGTAAGGCCCCTCCCCTTCTGCCTATACACCCCCCGTGGGATCACGGGCTCCTCAGTTTTAGTGCAAAAGCAAGAAGGAGGAAAGCCAATAACTGGTTTAAAAACAAATTCAATCCGAAGAACATCGGAGAACTGAACCATTTAACATGAACAACATGTGTACCCGGAAAAACAAAAATCCCTAAGACAACAGGGCGGGTGCTGGGTCTCCCAATTGGAGCTAGAAGAAAAGGAATTTACGGTAAGTAACAAAATTCCCTTCTTCTTTATCGCTCCTAATTGGGAGACCCAGACGATTGGGACGTCCAAAAGCAGTCCCTGGGTGGGTAAAATAACACCTCGTGACAGGACCGTAAAAACAGTCCTTTCCTACAGGTGGGCAACCGCCGCCTGAAGGACTTGTCTACCTAGGCTGGCGTCCGCCGAAGCGTAGGTATGCACCTGATAATGCTTGGTGAAAGTGTGCAGACTCGACCAGGTAGCCGCCTGGCACACCTGCTGAGCCGTAGCCTGGTGCCGTAATGCCCAGGACGCACCCACGGCTCTGGTAGAATGGGCTTTCAGCCCTGAGGGAACCGGAAGCCCAGCAGAACGGTAGGCATCAAGAATTGGTTCCTTGATCCACCGAGCCAAGGTGGATTTGGAAGCTTGCAACCCTTTACGCTGACCAGCGACAAGGACAAAGAGTGCATCCGAGCGGCGCAGGGGCGCCGTGCGGGAAATGTAGATTCTGAGTGCTCTCACCAGATCAAACAAATGCAAATCCTTCTCACATTGATGAACTGGATGAGGACACAAAGAGGGTAAGGAGATATCCTGATTGAGATGAAAGGGGGATACCACCTTAGGGAGAAACTCCGGAATCGGGCGCAGAACCACCTTGTCCTGGTGAATCACCAGGAAGGGAGATTTGCATGAGAGCGCTGCTAGCTCGGACACTCTCCGAAGCGAGGTGACCGCTACTAGAAAAGTCACTTTCTGTGAAAGTCGAGAAAGGGAAACATCCCTCATAGGCTCGAAAGGCGGCTTCTGGAGAGCAACTAGAACCCTGTTCAGATCCCAGGGCTCTAACGGCCGCTTGTAAGGAGGGATGATATGACAAACCCCTTGTAGGAACGTGCGTACCTGAGGAAGCCGTGCTAGTCGCTTCTGAAAAAATACAGATAGCGCTGAGACTTGTCCTTTAAGGGAGCTGAGCGACAAACCTTTTTCCAAACCGGATTGTAGAAAGGAAAGAAAAGTAGGCAATGCAAATGGCCAGGGAGAAACTCCCTGAGCAGAACACCAAGATAAGAATATCTTCCACGTCCTGTGGTAGATCTTGGCGGAGGTTGGTTTTCTAGCTTGTCTCATGGTGGCAATGACGTCTTGAGATAATCCTGAATACGCTAGGATCCAGGACTCAATGGCCACACAGTCAGGTTCAGGGCAGCAGAATTCCGATGGAAAAACGGCCCTTGAGACAGCAAGTCTGGTCGGTCTGGTAGCGCCCACGGTTGGCCTACCGTGAGATGCCACAGATCCGGGTACCACGACCTCCTCGGCCAGTCTGGAGCGACGAGGATGGCGCGGCGGCAGTCGGACCTGATCTTGCGCAGCACTCTGGGCAACAGTGCCAGAGGTGGGAACACATAAGAGAGCCGGAACTGCGACCAATTTTGAACTAAGGCGTCTGCCGCCAGAGCTCGGTGATCGTGAGACCGCGCCATGAAGACTGGGACCTTGTTGTTGTGTCGGGACGCCATTAGGTCGACGTCCGGCATCCCCCAGCGGCGACAGATCTCTTGAAACACGTCCGGGTGAAGAGACCATTCCCCTGCGTCCATACCCTGGCGACTGAGAAAATCTGCTTCCCAGTTGTCCACGCCTGGGATGTGAACTGCTGATATGGTGGATGCCGTGTCTTCCACCCACGTCAGAATTCGCCGGACTTCCTGGAAGGCTTGCCGACTGCGTGTTCCTCCTTGGTGGTTGATGTATGCCACCGCTGTGGAGTTGTCCGACTGAATTCGGATCTGCTTCCCTTCCAGCCACTGCTGGAAGGCTTGTAGGGCAAGATACACTGCTCTGATTTCCAGAACATTGATCTGAAGGGTGGACTCTTGCTGAGTCCACGTACCCTGAGCCCTGTGGTGGAGAAAAACCGCTCCCCACCCTGACAGAGTCGCGTCCGTCGTGACCACCGCCCAGGATGGGGGTAGGAAGGACTTTCCCTTTGACAATGAGGTGGGAAGAAGCCACCACTGAAGAGATTCCTTTGCCGCCTGAGAAAGGGAGACGTTCCTGTCGAGGGACGTCGACTTCCCGTCCCATTGGCGTAGAATGTCCCACTGTAGTGGACGCAGATGAAACTGCGCGAAAGGGACTGCCTCCATTGCTGCTACCATCTTCCCTAGGAAGTGCATGAGGCGTCTCAAGGGGTGCGACTGGTCTTGAAGGAGGGATCGCACCCCTGTCTGTAGTGAACGCTGTTTGTCCAGCGGAAGCTTCACTATCGCTGAGAGAGTATGAAACTCCATGCCAAGATATGTTAGCGATTGGGTCGGGGTCAGATTTGACTTGGAAAAGTTGATGACCCACCCGAAACTCTGGAGAGTCTCCAGTGCAACGTCCAGGCTGTGTTGGCATGCCTCTTGAGAGGGAGCCTTGACAAGCAGATCGTCTAAGTAAGGGATCACAGAGTGTCCCTGAGAGTGCAGGACTGCTACTACTGCTGCCATGACCTTGGTGAAGGCCCGTGGGGCTGTCGCCAGACCGAAAGGCAGAGCTACGAACTGAAGGTGTTCGTCTCCTATAACGAACCGTAGAAAGCGCTGATGCTCTGGGGCAATCGGCACGTGGAGATAAGCATCCTTGATGTCTATTGATGCTAGGAAATCTCCTTGAGACATTGAGGCGATGACGGATCGGAGGGATTCCATCCGGAACCGTCTGGTTTTTACGTACTTGTTGAGAAGTTTTAGGTCCAGAACGGGACGGAAGGATCCGTCCTTTTTTGGCACCACAAACAAATTGGAGTAAAAACCGTGACCTTGCTCCTGAAGAGGAACAGGGATCACCACACCTTCTGCCTTTAGAGTGCACACCGCCTGCAGAAGAGCATCGGCTTGGTCGGGAGGCGGAGACGTTCTGAAGAATCGAGTTGGAGGACGAGAACTGAACTCTATCCTGTACCCGTGGGACAGAATGTCTCTCACCCAACGGTCTTGGACCTGTGGCAGCCAAATGTCGCCAAAGCGGGAGAGCCTGCCACCGACCGAGGATGCGGAGAGAGGAGGCCGAAAGTCATGAGGAAGCCGCCTTGGTAGCGGGTCTTCCGGCTGTCTTTTTTGGGCGTGACTGAGCCCGCCAAGAATCTGAGTTCCTCTGATCCTTTTGAGTCCTTTTGGACGAGGAGAATCGGGACCTGCCCGAGCCTCGAAAGGACCGAAACCCCGACTGTCCCCTCCTCTGCTGGGGTTTGGTTTGTCTGGGCTGAGGTAAGGATGAATCCTTACCCTTGGACTGTTTAATGATCTCATCCAACCGCTCACCAAACAGTCGGTCACCAGAGAATGGCAAACTGGTTAAGCACTTTTTGGAAGCAGAATCTGCCTTCCATTCCCTTAACCACAAGGCTCTGCGTAAAACCACAGAGTTGGCGGACGCCACTGCCGTACGGCTCGTAGAGTCCAGAACCGCATTAATCGCGTAAGACGCAAATGCAGACATTTGAGAGGTTAAGGATGCCACCTGCGGCACAGATGCCCGTGTGACAGTGTCAACCTGTGTCAGACCAGCTGAAATAGCTTGGAGTGCCCATACGGCAGCGAATGCTGGAGCAAACGACGCGCCGATAGCTTCATAGATGGATTTCAACCAGAGCTCCATCTGTCTGTCAGTGGCATCTTTAAGTGCAGCCCCATCCTCCACTGCAACAATGGATCTAGCCGCAAGCCTGGAGATAGGGGGATCCACCTTGGGACACTGGGTCCAGCCTTTGACCACGTCAGGAGGAAAGGGATAACGTGTGTCCTTAAGCCGTTTGGAGAAACGTTTATCTGGATAAGCGTGATGTTTCTGGACTGACTCTCTAAAGTCAGAGTGGTCCAGAAAAGAACTCAATTTACGCTTGGGATATCTGAAATGGAATTTCTCCTGCTGTGAAGCTGATTCCTCCACCGGAGGAGCTGGGGGAGAAATATCCAGCATTCTATTGATGGACGCTATAAGATCATTCACTATGGCGTCCCCATCAGGTGTATCCAAGTTGAGAGCGGTCTCAGGATCAGAATCCTGATCAGCTACCTCCGCCTCATCACACAGAGAGCCTTCCTGCTGGGACCCTGACCAGTGTGATGAAGTCGAGGGCCGCTCATAGCGAGCTCGCTTAGGCTGTCTGGGACTGTCGTCCGTGTCCGAACCGTCCCACTGGGATGCATGGGACACCCCCGGAGACCGGGGCTGTTCCAACAGAGGGGGACCAGGGAGCAATGATTGAACAGTGCCCATGGTCTGAGATACTGGTCTAGACTGCAACGTTTCTAGAATTCTAGTCATAGTCACAGACAATCTATCAGCGAAAGCTGCAAACTCTGTCCCCGTCACCTGGACAGTATTCACAGGTGGTTCTCCCTGGGTCACCTCTAGCAGAGGCCCCGGCTGAGCAGTTGCCACAGGGGCCGAGCACTGCACACAGTGGGGGTCAGTGGAACCTGCCGGTAAAGAAGCCTCACATGCGGTACAAGCAGCATAGAAAGCCTGTGCCTTGGCACCCTTGCTTTTTGCGGATGACATGCTGTTGTCTCCTCTGAGCAATCTAGGAGGGTATATAGCCAGGAAGCACCAGCGACCGTACAGTGCAATGTATAGCGTACAAGCATAAAAATACAAATGTACACTTCGGCACTAGTGGGTTCAGCACCAGAGGCGCCGCTTACCGCCCGCTCAAACGCGGGTGTGTGGTCGCCAGAATCCCGTGTCTGGGTCTCCCAAAACTTGTCTCCCCTCTCCAGCTCAGACTGCACACAGGAATGGCTGCCGGCGTTCTGTGAAGAGGGGCGGACCGTGGGCGTGCCTCAGACAAAGTGCGGGAAACTGGTGTCCCACTGTGCCCAGTGTGAGGGCTGGAGTATGTAAAGTAGACTCCAGCCCCAGAACGAAACGAAACTAGGCCGCAAAAGCCGGGGACTCGAGTAATAAGCGCGGCCGTCATACATGCACGGCCAGCGCGGAAGTCCCCGGCGCACCACAAGTCCCAGCCGCGCCGCAGCAAACTGACAGCAGCGGCCGGCGCGGCAGTTCCAAATACATATACTCCTTCAGCAGAGCTGTAGTGAGCAGTGGCACAAGCGTGCGCGCTGTTGTCCCCGGCGCACTAACACACCCAGCAATGCTGCAGTGTGTCTGCGTCTGTGTGGGGACACAGAGTACCTTGATGAAGCAGGGTCCTGTCCCTGACGATACTCAGCTCCATATGCAGCAGTTCCTTTCAGGGGCTGTGGATGGAGCACGGTCTCAGTGCCTGGAGACCGGTAAAATCCCACTTCACCCAGAGCCCTAAGGGGGATGGGGAAGGATGCAGCATGTGGGCTCCAGCCTCCGTACCCGCAATGGGTACCTCAACCTTAACAAACACCGCCGACAAAAGTGGGGTGAGAAGGGAGCATGCTGGGGGCCCTATATGGGCCCTCTTTTCTTCCATCCGACAAAGTCAGCAGCTGCTGCTGACTAAACAGTGGAGCTATGCGTGGATGTCTGACCTCCTTCGCACAAAGCATGAAAACTGAGGAGCCCGTGATCCCACGGGGGGTGTATAGGCAGAAGGGGAGGGGCCTTACACTTTTAAGTGTAGTGCTTTGTGTGGCCTCCGGAGGCAGTAGCTATACACCCAATCGTCTGGGTCTCCCAATTAGGAGCGATAAAGAAATAGTCTTTTCCAAACCATCCAATGTTCACAAAGCCTATTGTTTCGAAGTTTGCTTATCTTTTTTTTTTTTTTAATTACAGCAAACAAAATTTTGTGACTATATGCTACTAGGTCGGATTCAAGAGAGCCGTGGGTCTCAAGACTCAAACTAGACAGTCTCGTAAGTGTATATTGGCTGTCAGGTTCGGGTCGGGAAACCTGAGGCCAGTCCGTACTGTGCGCACCTGGCCTGTTTTGGTCAGAAAAAAGGCATGAAACTTAATCAACAAATAATTTGTTTACTAAAAAAATGGTACTGATAGAAAACAAATGCAATTCCATCTTTGAGAAAAAAATGTAAAAAAAATCTGCATCTTTCTATGTGGTAACAAAGCAAATTGTTTACAAAAATCAAACAAAAATAACAAAGTTGAAACACAACAAATATTGCGGTGTCCATAAGACCCAATCTAGGCCGCGTCCTAAGTGAAGCATTAACCCCGACAAGAAAGAACCTTCTGAAACAGGTCAATATTTTTACTAGACGTCAAGGTTTACAGAAGGGTCTTCTACACTGCGGGGTAAGCAGTCACGAAGTAATCCTCTCCTAATTGAGGAGACATCAGTAGGAGAGCAGGTGAAGTGAAAGGTGACACGAAATCTCTGAACCCTCTCCTGACCTCCAAGATGGTCAAGCATCTAAAAACAAAACTATACCATAGTCTTCCGTTCATTCTTTGTAATAAAAAAAAATCATAACAGCAAATCAGTAAGTCTCTGCAATAAGATGGTTGTTCCTCTACTTTGCAATATTTCACGTTAGAACAGAGTTTGTGCTCTAGAGCTGCGCTCCCTACTATAACTTCCGATAAGTGAGGTGGCCATTATTAAAGGGTTTGCCCCACCTTCAGGCTCAAGTCTGCAGTCACTTTATGTGACTGCAGACTGGTGAATCCTCACAGTGCGCACAGTGCACACAGTCAGGATCCTCTGTTGCTATTGGCATACTTTCAAACACATCAAGCTAGACTTGTTTGGCCTGACACAATTCACTAGTATTGAGCAATGTTGTGCACATCTAGCTGGCACGTGACCACATTTACAAATTGCATATATGCGGTCACACGCTCGCCTGCTCCCTGTTCTGGAGAATCCCAACATCAAAAGTGTGCGTGTTGTTAGGAGTCGGTCACATAGACTGACTGATTGTAGGCTTTAGCCCAGAGCCTGGACAACCCTTTAAATTATAGGCTGGAGACTTACTTTCCTACAAGAACATATAGACTCTTCCTTAGGCTTGTTTGACATATGTTTAGTTTATGTTCTACTCATATGGTTGATGGATTTCTTTTTCAGTGAGCTGGATCTCTTTTTGGTTTGTGTATCAGCTTTTAAAACTTTTCTTGTATCCAGAATTCACATAAAAAAAAAAAATAAAATAAACTTCCTATACTAATTAAACAGAAATTATATGTATATATAATATATATACAGTTAGGTCCAGAAATATTTGGACAGTGACACAAGTTTTGTTATTTTAGCTATTTACAAAAACATGTTCAGAAATACAATTATATATATAATATGGGCTGAAAGTGCACACTCCCAGCTGCAATATGAGAGTTTTCACATCCAAATCGGAGAAAGGGTTTAGGAATCATAGCTCTGTAATGCATAGCCTCCTCTTTTTCAAGGGACCAAAAGTAATTGGACAAGGGACTCTAAGGGCTGCAATTAACTCTGAAGGCATCTCCCTCGTTAACCTGTAATCAATGAAGTAGTTAAAAGGTCTGGGGTTGATTACAGGTGTGTGGTTTTGCATTTGGAAGCTGTTGCTGTGACCAGACAACATGCGGTCTAAGGAACTCTCAATTGAGGTGAAGCAGAACATCCTGAGGCTGAAAAAAAAGAAAAAATCCATCAGAGAGATAGCAGACATGCTTGGAGTAGCAAAATCAACAGTCGGGTACATTCTGAGAAAAAAGGAATTGACTGGTGAGCTTGGGAACTCAAAAAGGCCTGGGCGTCCACGGATGACAACAGTGGTGGATGATCGCCGCATACTTTCTTTGGTGAAGAAGAACCCGTTCACAACATCAACTGAAGTCCAGAACACTCTCAGTGAAGTAGGTGTATCTTTCCCTTAGTCAACAGTAAAGAGAAGACTCCATGAAAGTAAATACAAAGGGTTCACATCTAGATGCAAACCATTCATCAATTCCAAAAATAGATAGGCCAGAGTTAAATTTGCTGAAAAACACCTCATGAAGCCAGCTCAGTTCTGGAAAAGTATTCTATGGACAGATGAGACAAAGATCAACCTGTACCAGAATGATGGGAAGAAAAAAGTTTGGAGAAGAAAGAGAACGGCACATGATCCAAGGCACACCACATCCTCTGTAAAACATGGTGGAGGCAACATGATGGCATGGGCATGCATGGCTTTCAATGGCACTGGGTCACTTGTTTTTATTGATGACATAACAGCAGACAAGAGTAGCCGGATGAATTCTGAAGTGTACCAGGATATACTTTCAGCCCAGATTCAGCCAAATGCCGCAAAGTTGATCGGGCGGCGCTTCATAGTACAGATGGACAATGACCCCAAGCATACAGCCAAAGCTACCCAGGAGTTCATGAGTGCGAAAAAGTGGAACATTCTGCAATGGCCAAGTCAATCACCAGATCTTAACCCAATTGAGCATGCATTTCACTTGCTCAAATCCAGACTTAAGACGGAAAGACCCACAAACAAGCAAGACCTGAAGGCTGCGGCTGTAAAGGCCTGGAAAAGCATTAAGAAGGAGGAAACCCAGCGTTTGGTGATGTCCATGGGTTCCAGACTTAAGGCAGTGATTGCCTCCAAAGGATTCGCAACAAAATATTGAAAATAAAAATATTTTGTTTGGGTTTGGTTTATTTGTCCAATTACTTTTGACCTCCTAAAATGTGGAGTGTTTGTAAAGAAATGTGTACAATTCCTACAATTTCTATCAGATATTTTTGTTCAAACCTTCAAATTAAACGTTACAATCTGCACTTGAATTCTGTTGTAGAGGTTTCATTTGAAATCCAATGTGGTGGCATGCAGAGCCCAACTCGCGAAAATTGTGTCACTGTCCAAATATTTCTGGACCTAACTGTATATACACATATATATATATATATATATATATATATATATATATATATATATATATATATATATATATATATATATATATACACACACACGCAATCAGCAGGTTAAAAAAATATGTGAAAAAGCATATTCATTGTAAAGGGTCCATGTTTTATCTGCAAAATAACAGAAAGCACATGTACGGTACTTCAAAAACTAGATGTGTGAAACCGGCCTTCTTCTCTTCTCCCTTCTTACTTAAGGCCTCAAACACACATCCGTGAAACACGTGCGTGTTTGGTCCGTTTCCGTATATACCGGAGACACGGACAGACGTGCACCAATGTTATGCTATGTTTGAGGTCACACGTGCGTTATTCCATACGGTCCGTGTGTCCGTCATACGTATGTGTATCCGTTTTGCACGGAAGCATGTCCGTTTTCTGCACGGAACACGCACACACGGACCTAATGGAAGTCTATGGGTCCGTGAGCACACGTACGTGACACGGATGCATCTCCGTATGCTGCGTGTACGTTTTGTGCTTTTTTCTAGCGATGTCGGTCATTCTTTCTTTTTCTGTGTATGTCGGTCAATCTCCCTCAGTCCGTCGGTCGGTCTCTCTGTCTTGTCTGTCCCTCTCTCAGTCTGTCGGTCAGTCTCCCCCCTCTCTCATACTCACCGTTCCCTGATCACCGGCACGATGCTGCACAGCTGTTAAAAAAAACTCCGGAGGCTTTTACTATTTTAAAAAAGCCGGCCGCTCATTCATCAATCTCGTATTCCCTGCTTTCCCCGCCCACCGGCGCCTATGATTGGTTGCAGTGAGACACTCCCCCACGCTGAGTGACAGCTGTCTCACTGCAACCAATCCAGCCGCCGTCGAGCGTGTCAATATCGAGCAGTAAAATAAATAATTAATTTAAAAAAAACGACGTGCGGTTCCCCTCATTTTAATACCAGCCAGGGTAAAGTCAAACGGCTGAAGGCTGGTATTCTCAGGATGGGGAGCCCCACATTATGGGGAGCCCCCCAGCCTAACAATATCAGCCAGCAGCCGCCCAGAATAGCCGCATCCATTAGATGCGACAGTTCTGGGACTCTACCTGGCTCTTCCCGATTTGCCCTGGTGCGTTGGCAATCGGGGTAATAAGGAGTTAATGGCAACAGCCCATAGCTCCCACTAAGTCCAAGATTAATCATGTGAGGCGTCTCCCCGAGATACCTTCCATGATTAATCTGTAAGTTACAGTAAATAAACACATACACCCGAAGAAATCCTTTATTTTGAATAATAAACACTAACAAATACCCTCAGTCACCACTTTATTAAGCCCGAAAAAGCCATCCATGTCCGGCGTAATCCACGGAGGTCCCGCATCGCTTCCAGCTCTGCAACATGAAGATGACAAGAGCTGCAGAAGAACACCGCCGCTCCTGTCAGCTCCACACAGCAACTGAGGTGAGAAGCGCGATCAGCGATGATGTCACTCAGGTTACTCGCGCCCATCCTCCAACTGTGACAGCAAGTCGCCCGAGTGACAGCGATGAAGTCACAGGTGAGTTGCGGTCTTGGGTGGAGGATCCAGCTAGCCGCGGGTAACCTGAGTGACGGCAGCGCTAATCGCGCTGCTCACTTCAGTCACTCAGGGGATTAGTGGTCCATCACGGGTGACCGCTAATCAGTACGCGACACAGACAGAGCCACGGTATGACAATGAAGTCGGGTGAAGTTCACCAGAGTTCATTCTCATCGCTGTCTGCTGTCAGCCGACATGTATCAACGTCATTGTGCATCACGCACGGAACATTTCACACGGACATGTCACTTACGTATCTCACGCACACACGGACATTCAACACACACACACGGCTAGCATACGCAATTCACACGCATGCGACATGTACCATAAAAACGGACTTAAAACCGGAAAACGGACCCGTAAAACGTAACGTAACACACGTGCGTGTTTTTCACGGATGTGTGTCGGAAGCCTCAATGTGTGCCACATTACTACATCATCACTTCAGTGGCTACAACAAAAGACATAACCGTGCGCCGAGCGGTTTTGTGCTAAGTAGTGGATGTCCGTTTTTTCCTTCCCACATACTGACTGCTATTAGTATAAGGCCACACACAGAGGCTGCAGATTGACCAGGAAAAGCACCAATATGCAATATTATCACACAGACAATTTATGGAATTACTCTGATATATCTGGTTTTATGCAATTAAAACATATTATAGAATATTACATGGATAAAATATTGTGATGGCGGTAATGATGAACTGTAGATTACAAATGTAAATGTCCTTACTTCTTATTAAGTGACTTGTATCAGTTTTTGCAAATCTTTTCCTTGAAATCAAAAAGGAAAAATCACAGTAAAACAAAAAAAAGCACATCTGTTATCCAGCAGAAATAGTTTAAATAATGTGATTGTTGGAGGATCAATTAAACCCTAAAATAGGTAATATCTGCTGTAACAATAAAGCTATTATTTTGTCCTGTCCATCAGAGCGTTGTACAGACGAGGCCTCTATGGCCGACAGAGATTGGATGTGATGTCGATGTGATATATGTGTAATTGCATGTTTCCTTTTTTTTACTTAAGATGTTCAGAATGATAAAATTGTGACAAACCCTACTTTCATATATATTGTGTATTGTGTCTGGTGTAGTAATCCAAATCAAGAAACTCATACTGGAGCATTTCTCTAATCAAATAATCAGGACATTTAAGATTCCATCAGCAGAGAACTGAGCGAAATTCTGTATACTTCTTTATGACTGTCCTGACTGTCCAGTAAAGCGGAATAGAGTGTAATTTGTCAGGATCAATTATAGGGAATCTGTCAGTAGCATCAGTCCTCCTAAGTCGACTATATGGGTATGCAGGTCATCACTGAGCGCTGCATTCCCATCACTGAGCGCTGTATAGTGTGTAGTCGCTGTGCCTGGTACTGCAGCTGTGAACAGCCTGAGCTTCAGCACCAAACACAGTCACTACAAAGATAATGGCAATGTCGTGCCTAGTACACTATATAGGGAATATGGGACTCAGAGAGGTGTAGCCCCATTCAGGTATGGATTCATGGGGGTATTTGGGGTCAGACCACTAAGATATGATATTGACATCCCATCTTTAGTATAAGTAATATTTATATAACTATATATTTTATATATATATATGTATATATATATATATATACACACGTATATAGACTGTATGTACAGATATACACACACTACACTATGGTGCTGTGCATAGATCATTTCATGAAATTATATGAAGCCGGTTATCTATAAATTCTTGTGCTCACCCATCACTACGTATCAGTGGGTTGTATTAATGCTGAAGAAATGTATTTGTGGCAGGAAAGATCTGGTGATGTCACCCTGATACCAGAAATATTCCTCATTACACGGAGAACTGCAGTAAACCTGAATCAGCGAGCGTGTCAGCTACTATTAGTGCATCCCTGCCATTTGCCCTAATTTCCAGGGACAGTTGTGCTCTTTACAGAGAACCCGGAAATGTTACAATTCCTTACAACACATCAACTCCTATTCTGCATGCAAAATACATTTCTCATGACCTGTCACCATTGTTGATCAGCAGGGGGCAGCACCGAGCATAGGACAAGTAATATGGTAGATTAGCCGTCTTTACCCTGTGACTTTCCAGCTTTAGAACACCACTACCCTCAGCATGCCCGGCAAGCAGTGGGCTCCGAGTGGCCACGTGACAGTTATGGGGCTCATGACAAGCAAGTGTCCAAAATTCAGTGAGACCGTCCCATATTCCCTGCAGCGTCCCAGAATGCCGCACATCTGCCCAGACATGACATCAATCATAGATCAACTATGATTTGTGATTGTACATCAGAACAAGATCTGTCCTTATACATAATGCCGTATGGTGACAGACGGTCGTATTAACCCTGCAGTTTTCATTGTCTTGTGGACTTGTATATTGTTAATCGGTGCTTGTTAATGAATGGAACTTGGCCCATCTAAAAGTCTAATGTTGGCCCACGAACAATAGCCATTCGACCTGTCATTTTATCCTAGTTTACCATACTATTTACAAAGGCCAACGAGTACTGATTCGGAAGGAGTAATCGTTAATAGAATCGTCCTGCCCTCATATTCAGCATCACACGTTCCCTGTTTACACGTTGTGATGTGCTGCCGATAATGATGATTTCACAAATGAGCGTCTTACTACCATTTCCACACAGAAGCAGAAAATGAATTGAAATCTATAAATGCACTTAGATTTATAACCTTTGGTTTAAGGTTGACCATAATTTCAGGTTTACCCTCCAGTAAAAATAAATTCACAAGGTAAACCCAACTAGAAAGCTTTCATCCCAGCACCCCCATGTCAAGATCCCATAAATCTAAACTCCTGCAATTAGTACAGACCTTCTACGTCAATCCTTGATATAGCACCTATATAAATTCATCTACTTGAGTAGTCCACCCTCCACCAGTCCATCAGTTACTGTATTACTACCATCTTCTGATGAATATGAAAGTAAAGATGTCCAGCTGCAGCTCTGATGTTTACATCCATCACCCCACCTCCCTAGACCTTCTGTGCTCTGTTACTACAAGTTCCATCATGCATTTCAGTAGCCTGTGATCCAGCACTTAGCTCAACTCCTCCATTCTCCACCCTGCACTACTGAATATATTGGGAGATACCAAGTGTCAGAGTGACCCAGGATAGGTACCAGCTCATCTGGCAGTTGCCAGATGGTGAGTATAGCCCTGTCACGGTTATGCAAATTTCAGCACTTTTCAGATGTCCACGCCAGTGATTGAATTACTTAAACCCTTTGTTTTTGAAATGCAGATTGCAATATTTCACTAGGTGTAGGCCCCTGCTGTTACTGCTGAATGAAACGGGACAGCTCAGTGAGACTAATTGTGATTCATTCCACAATGTGTACCCCACCAGCAGGAGCCCAATGACAACTTTCTTTCATTTGGTCTGATTTCTGTACAGGAAAAGAAAGTATCAGAGGAAGAAGAATCTGCATAACAATCCAGTGCGGAGATGTGCTCATAGAAGCTACACTTCTAATACAAGAATATTACAAAAGATATTGTTTTGAAGAGCTATGATATATGGCAAGGGGCTGAAAATGTACTGGAAAACCCTTTAAGGATTTTAACCAATATAATACTTTTAGCAAACTTATGTCGATTATCATCATCTAGAAAGATGTTGCCCATGTTCAAACATTTTGATCCACAAGTCAACAAATGATCCTCTTGGAAAGGTTCCCACAAACATTGTACGTCCCTTCTCTGGTGTCACTACTAATGTGTCTCCAGACTGAAAGACTTACAGCCAATATGGACTAACGTGTATGGCGTGTAGATGTAATGATTTGCTAAACCTACTCTTACAGTATGTGTATGGTCATCTTAAGGGGATTGTCCAGGACTGATATATGGATGACATATTCTTAAGCCTGCTTTACACGTTGCAATTTCGCATACGATATCGTATGCGATTTGCAACGCCCCCATCGTATGTGCAGCACGTTCAATTTGTTGAATGTGCCGCACAGACGATTCACCCCCGTCACATGTACTTACCCGTCCATACGACCTCGATGTGGGCGGCGAACGTCCACTTCCTCGAGTGGGAGGGATGTTCGGGGTCACATCGACGTCACGTGGCAGACGGCCAATAGAAGCGGAGGGGCGGAGATGAGCGGGACATAAACATCCCGCCCACCTCTTCCTTCTGCATTGCTGGCCGGGAGCCGTAGGACGCAGGTAAGATCTGTTCATCGTTCCCAGGGTGTCACACACTGCGATGTGTGCTACCCCGGGTACGATGAACAACCTGAAGTTCAATTCATGAGGAATGAACGATGTGCGTGCGATGAACGTTTTACCGTGCAATCACACGTAGCTGTTACACACTACAATGTACCTTACGATGGCGGATGTGCGTCACTTACGACGTGACCCCGCTGACACATCGTAAGATATATTGTAGCGTGTAAAGCGGGCTTTAGAATAGGTGATTAATATCAGCACAGTGAATGTCCGACACCCAACATTTCCACTGATCAGCTGATACTCAATGCTGCTGCTATTGAAAATACAAAGTGTAAATAGCCAGCACAGCTCCATGCACTGTGTGGTGCTCATTCTCAGTACTGCAGTTAAGCTCCAATTCACTTAAACTACAAACCTACACAACTGTGCAAAGGTTTTAGGCATGTGTGGAAAAAATGCTGCGCAGTAACAATACTTTCAAATAGAAGTGTTGTTTACTAATGACTTTTTGTTATTTTAAAGAAGTTAAGTAGTTCAATTAGTTTATGGAAAATCAAAATACTATCATAAATGTGTATGAGGATTAATTGTATAGCTCTGCATAATATGATGACGTTCAACCTACTATGATAATGTACATTTATATTATCCAATGATCATTTCTCTGTTTTGTACCCTTGTACCAGTGTTTAATAAAAGAGATCTGATTTAAAAAAAAAGGAAGTGTTGTTTACTTTTATCAATTAACAAACTACAAAGAGAGTGAAGAAAAAAAAAAAAAAAAAAAGATATAAATCTCATCAATATTTATTCAGTGCCCTTCATCTTTATCACTTCTAGTTACACTTCCTTAGTTTTTGAAGGAACCTGAGAGGTTGTTCCAAACAACATCTTGGAGAACCGACCCCTGATCTTCTGTGTATGATCTTGTGCAGATCCTTCTGTCTCTTGATTCCAGACAGAAAGGATGATGTGACATCAGGGTTCTGTGTGGCCGGATCATCATTTCCAGGACTCCTTCTTAATGACATTGGCTGGATGTTTGGGGTTGTTGTCCGGCCGCAGAATACATTTTTAGCCAGATTCCTCCCTGATGTTATCCATCATGTATTAAGTGTCTGCATTTCTCAGCATTGAGGACGCCATTAATCTTAATCAAGTCCCCAACTTGATTTTCTGAACTACAACCTCAAACATGCAGGACCCTCCACCATAATTCATTGTTCCAGCAGATCTCATTATTGTACCATGCTCATCCTCTTCGGTAAAGTGTGTTCCGCTCCAACAAAATAGGTAATTTTTCTGCCTCAGTCCGGATCACCAGCTGACATTTTTCTGCACCCCAATTCCAGTTTTGGTGCATAATTGAGTTCCTTGTCTCCATGTTGACATTTATGGATTTTTGTCCATAATTGTTCTATGAAGATAAAATCTGGCCAGACTTCTACGAACTGTAGATGGGTGTACCTGGTTCCACTGGTTGGCCCAGTTCTGGGCTGCTGGCACTGCTGGGCATACCCTGCTTTCAAAGGGAATCATGACATGCTTGTGATTTGCTTCCTTGGCCAATCATTCCATCTATGGTCCTCAAAATTGCCAAAATTCTTGTTTCTTCTTCAAAAGACCTTGAACAGCACACCATGAAACACCCGGTCGCAGTGAAATTCTTTTTTTCTTCGGCGCTCCATTGGGAGACCCAGACGATTGGGTGTATAGCACTGCCTCCGGAGGCCACACAAAGCAATTACACTAAAAAGTGTAAGGCCCCTCCCCTTCTGGCTATACACCCCCAGTGGGATCACTGGCTCACCAGTTTTCTGCTTTGTGCGAAGGAGGTCAGACATCCACGCATAGCTCCACTGTTTAGTCAGCAGTAGCTGCTGACTATATCGGATGGAAGAAAAGAGGGCCCATATGGGGCCCCCAGCATGCTCCCTTCTTACCCCACTTGTGGTTTGTAAGGTTGAGGTACCCATTGCGGGTACAGAGGCTGGAGCCCACATGCTGCTTTCCTTCCCCATCCCCCTGAGGGGCTCTGAGGAAGTGGGATCTTACCGGCCTCCAAGCCCTGAGGCCGGGCTCCGTCCACAGACCCATTGAACCTGCTGGATAAGGAGCCGGGGGTACCGTTCAGGGACAAGGCCCTGCAACTTTCAGGTACTCTGTGTCCCCGTACAGACAGGCACGCACACGCCAGACTTGCTGGGTGTGTTAGTGCGCCGGGGACAGTAGCGCTCCACGCTGGGCTTGGATCACAGCAGCTTAGCTGTGTGGATTCATGTGCTGGGAACTACCGCGCCGGCCACTCTCGGAGCGGCGGCGCGGCTGGGACTTGTAGTGCGCCGGGGACTTAGCGCCGACCGCGCTTTTACGGCGGCGGCGCTTATAAATTTAGTCCCCGGCTTTTGCGGCCTAGCTCCGCTTCGTTCCCGCCCCCTCCCTGTCAATCAGGGAAGGGGACAGACGCTGTGCAATCGTCAGCGCCGAGGGCTGGAGCCTTATTTACATGCTCCAGCCCTCTCACTAGGCACAGTGGGACGCAGGTTTCCCGCTTTTGGTCTGAGCACGCCCAGGGCCCGCCCCCCCCTCCACAGGACGCCGGCAGCCATTCCTGCATGCAGTCTGGCTGGAGGACGGACACAGGCTCTGGGAGACCCAGACTAGGGATTTCTGGCGACCACACACCCGCGTTTAGCGGGCGGTAAGCAGCACATTAGTGCTGGCCCCACTAGTGCCACAGTGTGTATTGGTGTACTTTTTCCTGTACCAGATTTATATATATTTATACTGCACTGTACGGTCGCTTCTTGGCTGTATACCCCTATATTGCTCTGAGGAGACAGCAACATGTCATCCACAAAACGCAAGGGTGCCAAGGCACGGGCTGTATACTCTGCTTGTACAGCATGTGGGGCTAATCTACCAGCAGGCTCCAACGACCCTCATTGTGTGCAATGTTCAGTCCCAGTGGCACTTCGTCAGCCAGAGCATATGGTGGTGGTAGCCCAGGCAGAGGCGCCTGTGAACCCTGCCCCGGTGACGGGGACAGAATTTGCAGTCTTTGCTGATAAAATGTCTGTGACTATGACAAAAATCCTGGAGACCTTGCAGTCCAGGCCAGTGGCTCAGACCATGGACTCTGCTGTGGCTATGTTCCCAGGTCCCCCTCAGTTGGAACTAATCCGTACTTCGAGGGGGTCCCAGGCATCACAGGCTGAGGGCTCTGATTCTGATGACAGTCCCAGGCCGTCTAAGAGAGCTCGCTGGGAGAGACCCTCCATGTCATCACGCGGGTCAGGGTCTCAGCGAGAAGGGTCTCTATATGATGAGACAGAGGTGGGTGATCAGGAGTCTGGTCCTGACACCGCACTCAATTTGGATACGCCAGATGGTGACGCCATGGTAAACGACCTTATAGCGGCCATCAATAGGCTGCTGGATATTTCTCCACCAGCCCCTTCAGCTGAGGAGGCAGCTGCCCAGCAGGAGAAATTCCATTTCCTGTATCCCAAGCATAAATTGAGTACTTTTCTGGACCACTCTGACTTCAGAGAATCAATCCAGAAACACCATGCTTATCCGGACAAGCGTTTTTCCAAACGTCTTAAGGATACACGTTATCCTTTTCCCCCTGACGTGGTCAAGCGCTGGACCCAGTGTCCAAAAGTGGACCCTCCAATATCCAGGCTTGCAGCTAGATCCATAGTTGCAGTGGAGGATGGGGCTTCACTTAAAGATGCCAATGACAGACAGATGGACCTTTGGTTGAAATCTGTCTATGAAGCTATTGGCGCGTCGTTTGCTCCAGCATTCGCGGCCGTGTGGGCGCTCCAAGCTATTTCAGCTGGTCTGGCACAGGTGGACTCTTTCTTAAGTCCAGCAGTGCCGCAAGTGGCGTCCTTAACTACGCAAATGACTGCGTTTGCGACCTACGCTATCAATGCGGTACTAGAATCTACGAGCCGTACCTCAATGGCATCCGCCAACTCTGTAGTTTTGCGCAGAGCCTTGTGGTTAAAAGAATGGAAAGCAGATTCTGCTTCTAAAAAATGTTTAACCAGCTTGCCACTATCTGGAGACAGACTGTTTGGTGAGCAATTGGCGGAAATCATTAAACAGTCCAAAGGTAAGGACTCTTCCTTACCCCAGCCCAGATCAACCAAACCTCAACAGAGGAAGTGGCAGTCAAAGTTTCGGTCCTTTCGAGGCTCGGGCAAGTCCCAATTCTCCTCGTCCAAAGGGACTCAGAAAGAGCAAAGGAGCTCTGATTCCTGGCGGTCTCACTCACGCCCCAAGAAAGCAGCCGGAGGTACTGCTTCCAAGGCGGCTGCCTCATGACTTTCGGCCGCCTCCCTCCGCATCCTCGGTCGGTGGCAGGCTCTCCCGCTTTTGCGACATTTGGCTGCCACAGGTCAAAGACCAGTGGGTAACAGACATTTTGTCTCACGGGTACAGGATAGAGTTCAGTTCTCGTCCTCCGCCTCGGTTCTTCAGAACTTCCCCACATCCCGACCGAGCAGATGCCCTTCTGCAGGCGGTGCATTCTCTAAGAGCAGAAGGAGTGGTGGTCCCTGTTCCTCTTCGGGAACAAGGACAAGGTTTTTACTCCAATCTCTTTGTGGTGCCAAAAAAGGACGGCTCATTCCGTCCTGTTCTGGACCTAAAACTGCTCAACAAGCATGTGAACGCCAGGCGGTTCCGGATGGAATCCCTCCGCTCAGTCATTGCCTCAATGTCTCAAGGAGATTTCCTAGCATCAATAGACATCAAAGATGCTTATCTCCACGTGCCGATTGCTACAGAGCACCAACGCTTTCTACGTTTCGTGATAGGAGACGACCATCTTCAGTTCGTAGCTCTGCCATTTGGTCTGGCGACAGCCCCACGGGTGTTCACCAAGGTCATGGCGGCAGTGGTAGCAGTCTTGCACTCTCAGGGACATTCTGTGATCCCTTACTTGGACGATCTACTTGTCAAGGCACCCTCTCAGGAGGCATGCCAACTCAGCCTGAACGTTGCACTGGAGACTCTCCAGACGTTCGGGTGGATCATCAACTTCTCAAAGTCAAATCTGTTACCGACCCAATCACTGACATATCTTGGCATGGAGTTTCATACTCTCTCAGCGATAGTGAAGCTTCCGCTGGACAAGCAGCGGTCACTACAGACGGGGGTGCAGGCTCTCCTTCAAAGTCAGTCGCACTCCTTAAGACGCCTCATGCACTTCCTCGGGAAGATGGTGGCGGCAATGGAGGCGGTTCCGTTTGCGCAGTTTCATCTGCGCCCACTTCAATGGGACATTCTCCGCCAATGGGACGGGAAGTCAACATCCCTGGACAGGAAAGTCTCCCTTTCCCAGACGGCCAAGGACTCTCTGCAGTGGTGGCTTCTTCCCACCTCATTATCACAGGGAAGATCCTTCCTACCACCGTCCTGGGCGGTGGTCACGACAGACGCGAGTCTGTCAGGGTGGGGAGCAGTTTTTCTCCATCACAGGGCTCAGGGTACGTGGACCCAGCAGGAGTCCACCCTTCAGATCAATGTTCTGGAAATCAGAGCAGTGTATCTTGCCCTACTAGCCTTCCAGCAGTGGCTGGAAGGAAGGCAGATCCGAATTCAGTCGGACAACTCCACAGCGGTGGCATACATCAACCACCAAGGGGGGACACGCAGTCGGCAAGCCTTCCAGGAAGTCCGGCGGATTCTGATGTGGGTGGAAGCCACGGCCTCCACCATATCCGCAGTTCACATCCCCGGCGTAGAAAACTGGGAAGCAGACTTCCTCAGTCGCCAGGGCATGGACGCAGGGGAATGGTCCCTTCACCCGGACGTGTTTCAGGAAATCTGTCGCCGCTGGGGAAGGCCGGACGTCGACTTAATGGCGTCCCGGCACAACAACAAGGTCCCAACTTTCATGGCACGGTCTCGCGATCACAGAGCTCTGGCGGCAGACGCCTTAGTGCAAGATTGGTCGCAGTTCCGGCTCCCTTATGTGTTTCCACCTCTGGCACTCTTGCCCAGGGTGCTACGCAAGATCAGATCCGACTGCAGCCGCGCCATACTCGTCGCCCCAGACTGGCCACGGAGGGCGTGGTATCCGGATCTGTGGCATCTCACGGTCGGCCAACCGTGGGCACTACCAGACCGACCAGACTTGCTGTCCCAAGGGCCGTTTTTCCATCGGAATTCTGCGGCCCTGAACCTGACTGTGTGGCCATTGAGTCCTGGATCCTAGCGTCTTCAGGATTATCCCAAGGGGTCGTTGCCACCATGAGACAGGCTAGGAAGCCCACGTCCGCTAAGATCTACCATAGAACGTGGAGGATATTCTTATCCTGGTGCTCTGCTCAGGGAGTGTCTCCCTGGCCATTTGCATTGCCTACTTTTCTTTCTTTCCTGCAATCTGGGTTAGAAAAGGGCTTGTCGCTCGGCTCCCTTAAAGGGCAAGTCTCGGCGCTATCCGTCTTTTTTCAGAAGCGTCTAGCACGACTTTCTAAGGTACGCACGTTCCTGCAGGGGGTTTGTCATATCGTACCCCCGTACAAGCGGCCGTTAGATCCATGGGATCTGAACAGGGTACTGGTTGCCCTCCAGAAGCCGCCCTTCGAGCCTCTGAGGGAGGTTTCACTTTCTAGACTATCACAGAAAGTGGCTTTTTTGGTAGCGATCACATCTCTTCGGAGAGTGTCTGAGCTAGCAGCGCTGTCATCCAAGGCTCCCTTCCTGGTCTTCCACCAGGACAAGGTAGTGCTGCGACCCATTCAGGAGTTTCTCCCGAAGGTGGTATCCTCGTTTCATCTTAATCAGGATATCTCTTTGCCTTCTTTTTGTCCTCATGCAGTTCATCGCTATGAGAAGGATTTACATTTGTTAGATCTGGTGAGAGCACTCAGAATCTACATTTCCCGCACGGCGCCCCTGCGCCGTTCGGATGCACTCTTTGTCCTTGTCGCTGGTAAGCGCAAAGGGTCGCAGGCTTCCAAAGCCACCCTGGCTCGATGGATCAAAGAACCAATTCTTGAAGCCTACCGTTCTGCTGGGCTTCCGGTTCCATCAGGGCTGAAGGCCCATTCTACCAGAGCCGTGGGTGCGTCCTGGGCACTACGACACCAGGCTACGGCTCAACAGGTGTGCCAGGCAGCTACCTGGTCGAGTCTGCACACTTTCACCAAACATTATCAGGTGCATACCTATGCTTCGGCGGACGCCAGCCTAGGTAGAAGAGTCCTGCAGGCGGCAGTTGCCTCCCCGTAGGGGAGGGCTGTCTTGCAACTCTAACATGAGGTATTTCTTTACCCACCCAGGGACAGCTTTTGGACGTCCCAATCGTCTGGGTCTCCCAATGGAGAGCCGAAGAAGAAGGGAATTTTGTTACTTACCGTAAATTCCTTTTCTTCTAGCTCCTATTGGGAGACCCAGCACCCGCCCTGTTGTCCTTCGGGATTTTTGGTTGTTTTTCGGGTACACATGTTGTTCATGTTGAATGGTTTTCAGTTCTCCGACGTTACGTCGGAGTGAATTTGTTTAAACCAGTTATTGGCTTTCCTCCTTCTTGCTTTTGCACTAAAACTGGTGAGCCAGTGATCCCACTGGGGGTGTATAGCCAGAAGGGGAGGGGCCTTACACTTTTTAGTGTAACTGCTTTGTGTGGCCTCCGGAGGCAGTGCTATACACCCAATCGTCTGGGTCTCCCAATAGGAGCTAGAAGAAAAGGAATTTACGGTAAGTAACAAAATTCCCTTCTTTTCTGGAAGAGAGCCTGCTGATGCTGTATGACTAGAACTTGTGTTGTAGCTATACTCAATTTTGTGTTGGTGTATGGCCTATGATATGAAAGTGCTACAAAGGTGAGGTTGTGAAAGACAGCTGTTCCTCACCAGATATAAGCCTCCTACACAGCTGTTTCTGTTTTAGTTAATTACGGTGTTTCCGCCAATAAATAAAATGTTGATCATTATCACCTATTTAGTATCATTTGTTACTCATACACCCAACTATAATCCTACGAAATCTGTGACTTTGTACAAGAGTAACTTAGCAGAATTGATACAGTTTTAAAAGCAAAGGGCAGTCACCAACTATAGATTTGATTTAGACTTCCCTTTTGTTCATCACTTTGCATTTTGGTAGCTGATACAAATAAAATGTTTGAAAGTTTTCTTACTTTGCACCTTTTCCCTCACCTGCTTATAACTTTTCTTAGTACTGTACATCACTTCACATCCCATCCCCTCTGTATTCCCTAGATGGTGGATATCACAATCCAAAGACCCCTTTCACACATCAGTTTTTTGCCGTCACACACAATCCGTCGAATTTGGAAAAAAACGGATCTGGCGACTGATGCCGCTGGATCAGTTTGTTTCTCATCGACTTGTATTAGCGACGGATAGCCTCACGTTTCATCTGTCGTTCAACGGATCCGTCGAAAATTGTTTGTCCAGTAGACAGAGACAACGGACAAAGTAACTTGTTTTGTCTACATCGAAAAATCGGACAGCGACGGATCCGTTGCTGTCCGTCGTTTGGTAGAATGGAAGCCGGGCGCAGGATCCGTCGTAATCTGTCAAAAGACAGAATCCGGCGACGGATTCCGTTTTTTTTTAACTGCGCATGCTCCAATTTATTTTATTTAGTATCAAATAGCAAGCCAGTTGGATCCGTCGAAAACTGGATTCATGGCATCAGTTTTTCCACAATATGTGACGGATCCGTCGAGCCAACGGATTGTGACTGACGGCAAAAAACTGGTGTGTGAAAGGGGCCTAAGACATCAATTCCTTATAGAAGTCTTACATTTAAAGGGGTTGTCCACTACTGTACTCAATTTCGATGTGGCTGCGGTTCCAGCGATGTCTGAAGCGGTGTTCCCAGGGCCCATGTAGCATTATTATGACAGGCGAGCCCCACGACTGATCAGCATCTGTTTCCTTCACCATGCCTTCGGACGTTTGAGCAAGAAGTCAGCACAGCCTGCCCACATGTCCGATAGCGGAGTAACAGATGCCAGACGCCGACTGGTCATGGGGCTCATACATCATAACAATATCACGTGGGCCCCGTGAACGCAGCTTCAGACATCACTAGAACTACGGCCACACCGAAGGCGAGTATAGGCTTACTTATTTTTACAGCTGCAAACAAAGGGAAAGAAAAGGGATTGTACAAGTAGTGGACAACCCCTTTAAAGGGTGCTTACACATATAAAGTATGTATATAAGAGCGTGGGAACCTCGTATGTGCAATATCTTATAAATTGCAATTATTAGAAGGTAGACCATGTAAGGGCTCCTGTGCGTCATCTGTAAAAGGTCTATAAGTGAATGAGCACAGCCACCATACCTACAAGCCAATTTCCATGTAAACACTGAAGAGACCCTTTATTGTGTGGTTGTGCTGGAAGTCAGACCCAAACACGGACGGGCTTATATGTTCTGATCAATTCTAAATTAAATTTTAGCACGTCATGTATACTCAGACGTCTTATTACGGTTGTGATACCCCATGATAATTCATATAGTCACAATGATTTTTGTACAGTTACTTCTAATTAATGTAATGGTCTTCAAATAATTATAAATGTCAATAGTGAGTCTGCAAAGTTTACCCAGATATGAGAGAACTACACAGCAGGGTGAAGAAGCTGCAGGCCGGTGACAGGAGACGCTACTCTAGAAAGCTGCATATATAATAAATGCCAGCACACAGATATGGCCGACCGTCACTGGGGGGCAGCGTGTCTGCTCATATTACAGGAGCAGTATGGTTGTATTGCGGCCATGACGGCTAGCAGCATAAAAACTGACCGAATGTACGGATATCCCACAACTAATGTGACTGAGGTATCTAATATTTATGTTTTAAGCCCGCTTTACACGCTACACTATATCTTACGATGTGTCGGCGGGGTCACGTCGTAAGTGACGCACATACGGCATCATAAGTTATATTGTAGTGTGTGACAGGTACGTGCAATTGCGATTGAACGTTAAAATGTTCATCGCATACACGTCGTTGAATCCTGTCGAATTGCACGTTGGGTTGTTCAATGTTCCCGAGGCAGCACACATCGCAGTGTGTGACACCCCGGGAATGATGAACACAGCTTACCTGCGTCCTGCGGCTCCAGCCGGCAATGTGGAAGGCAAGAAGTGGGCGGGATGTTTACGTCCCGCTCATCTCCGCCCCTCTGCTTCTATTGGCCGGCTGCCGCGTGACGTCGATGTGACGCCGAACGTCCCTCCCACTCCAGGAAGTGGACGTTCGCCGCCCACATCGAGGTCGTAAGGACGGGTAAAGTATGTGCGACGGGGTTAATCGTTAAGTGCGGCACGTTCAACAAATTGAACATGCCACACATACGATGGGGGCGTTGCAAATCGCATACAATATCGTATGCGAAATTGCAACGTGTAAAGCAGGCTTTACCCCAATCACATACAGCAGCAAAATCCCACAGGAAAATAACGCAAAATAGCATGGTGCTTGGTCCTATACTGCAGAGTCTGCACCAAAAAGTTATGAATGAACCCACAATATAAAGCCTCATGTGGGCAACCAACCGCACACGGGACCACACTGACTAATATTAACCTTGAGAGAATGGTTGTAACGTTTTTGCCAACATTCCCCAGCAAAAACTATGGAAAAAAAAAAAATAGCTGTGCGCACACTGCGTTTTTCTCTCAAGAACATTCTTTCTGCAGAATTTCTTTAGAAAAAGAATGAGCAAGTCACTTCTTTTATAGATAATGGTAAAAAACCGCAGGGACCAACCTGAGGAAAAAAACGCATCAAAAACGCGGTAAAAACGCATGCTTTTTCGGTGCATTATTGGTGCGTTTTTTGAACGCAAGTGCACTAATCTTTCAGACTCTCAGGAAATTTCTTGAGAAAATTCCTTTTTATATTGCGCACAGGGCCTGAGCACTGCTGGTCCAATTTACATACCAGCACGGGGTGTGAAATATTAGGCCACTCCTGTACCCGTCTGCTATACAGACAAATATATAGATGCGAGCGGCCTGATACTTACAATGGCCGTCTGGACCCGTCCTCGGTGTCGGGGTCAGTATAAATTGCTGTGGCTCTTAATTTATAAGGTGCTGTTACTGTTATGGGATTCCTGTGAAGATGCTGTGATGTGGAAGATGGAAATAAACATCAAAAAATAATATGATGCTCAAATTTACCTCATGTTACTGTCCCGCCTCCGGCCTGACTGCACATCTCTGCTTAGAAGCCCACAGTAGGCCCTTGTTACTCATAGCAACCAATCAGATCCCAGCTCTTATGTTTACAGTGGACTGTTCAGAATGCAAGCTAAACCCTGATTGGTTGCTATGGGCAGCATGGTGACTGTTCGCTGTGAGGCAATGTTTAAATATAAAGGCCCTTCAGCCATAAAATATATTTTGTGGGAATGAATGAACGAACGACAGGGAAGGGAGGTCACCTATCTGCTCTACAAACATAGCCAGATAGTGATAAAAACTATTCACATCTCAGCATGTAAACTCTATAAAGCAGCACTGCTAGACATTGTTCGACCATAATGACAACATAATAACATGGCCGCCTTCCACAATGGCTTCCAGGTGACAGAAGTCTAGTGACATACAGAGGAGACTTAAGCCCGCTTTACACGCTACAACATATCTAACGATGTGTCGGCGGGGTCATGTCATAAGTGACGCACATCCGGCATCGTTAGTGGTGTTGTAGCGTGTGACAGCTACGTGCGACTGCGATTGAACGTAAAACCGTTTATCGCACACACGTCGATCACGTCCTAAAAATTGCACGTCGGGTTGTTCAATGTTCCTGAGGCAGCACACATCGCAGTGTGTGACACCCCGGGAACGATGAACAGATCTTACCTGCGTCCCGCCGACATTGCGGAAGGAAGGAGGTGGGTGGGATGTTTACGTCCCGCTCAGCTCCGCCCCTCCGCTTCTATTGGCCGGCAGCCGTGTGACGTCGGTGTGACGCCGAACGTCCCTCCCACTCCAGGAAGTGGATGTTCGCCGCCCACATCGAGGTCATATGGAAGTGTAAGTACGTGTGACAGCTTTTAAGCGATTGTGCAACACGGTCAACAAATTGAACGTGCCGCACATACGATGGGGGCGTGTCACATCGCATACGATATCGTATGCTTAATTGAAAGGTGTAAAGCAGGCTTTAAAGGGGTATTCTCATCTCCTCCTCATATAGGTCACTTCAGATTTCTAATTTTACACAACAGAAGGAATTTTTGTCTATCAGAAGTTTACATAGACGAGTTACCTGTGCCTCGCTCTAAGGTTATGTGCACACGTTGCTTTTTTATGTGCTTCTTTTCTGCACATAAAAACACATGTTTTGGCAGGAAAAAACCCACATTTTTTATTGCGTTTGATTGTTTTGTGTTTTATGTTTTTCCTGATTTTTTTCGTGCACTTATTATGCCTGCTTTACACGCTTCAATAAATCTTTCAATCCGTCGTCGGGGTCAAGTTGTAAGTGACGCACATCCGGAATCGTTCGTGACGTATTTGCGTGTGACATCTACGTGCGATCAGGATTGAACGAAAATACGGTGATTGCATACACGTCGTTAATTCCTCATACATTGGACGTTTTGTTGTATGAACCTAGTCAATTGAAACGTGTGACATCCCTCGTACGATTGTGATGTCTGAGGCTATGTGCGCAGGTGTGCGCTCTGCACCACAGCTTAAAAAAGGTCCGCTTCAGAGCGCAGCTGAAAAGCTGCATTCTGAAGCGCCTCACAATGTCTGTCATTCACTAATCTCTTTCAGTCGGTCACTATCTCTGTCCCTCTCTCTCTGTCCATGTCGGTCTATCCCTTTCCCCCCCTCTCTCATACTCACCGATCCCCGGCGCGGCGCTGCACGGCATTCACACTGTTCCGGCGGCTTTTACTATTTTGAAAAAGCCGGCCGCTCATTAAACAATCTCGTATTCCCTGCTTTCCCCGCCCACCGGCACCTATGATTGGTTGCAGTGAGACACGCCCCCACGCTGAGTGTCAGGTGTCTTACTGCACCCAATCACAGCAGCCGGTGGGCGTGTCTATACTGTGCAGTGAAATAAATAATTAAATAATTAAAAAAAACGGCGGGCGGCCCCCCCAATTTTAAAACCAGCCAGATAAAGCCATACGGCTGAAGGCTGGTATTCTCAGGATGGGGAGCTCCACGTTATGGGGAGCCTAACAATATCAGTCAGCAGCCGCCCAGAATTGCCGCATACATTAGATGCGACAGTTCTGGGACTGTACCCGGCTCTTCCCGATTTGCCCTGGTGCGTTGGCAAATCGGGGTAATAAAGAGTTATTGGCAGCCCATAGCTGCCAATAAGTCCTAGATTAATCATGTCAGGCGTCTGCCCGAGATGCCTTCCATGATTAATCTGTAAGTGACAGTAAATAAACACACACACACACGAAAAAATCCTTTATTAGAAATAAAAAACACAAACATATACCCTGGTTCACCACTTTAATAAGCCCGAAAAAGCCCTCCATGTCCGGCGTAATCCAGGATGCTCCAGCGTCGCATCCAGCTCTGCTGCATGGAGGTGACCGGAGCTGCAGAAGACAAAAATGATTTTTCTTAAGAAATTTCTTAAGAGTGCACCTGTGTTAAAAAACGCACCAAAAACGCACCTGCGTTTTTGCCGCGTTTTCGGTGCGTTTTTACCGCTGGTTGCTCCCTGCGTTATTGTGCCAATTATCTATGGCAAAAAACGCAGTTAGCTGCAGAAAAGAAGTGACATGCTCATTCTTTTTCTTAAGAAAATCTACTGAAAGAATTTTCTTAAGAAAAAAACGCAGTGTGTGCACAGCTAATTTTTTTTGCCATAGGTTTTGCTGGGGAATGTCTGCAGAAAGGTTACAAGAATTTCTCAAGAAATTTCTGCAGCAAAAACGGACCCAAAACGCAGGTAAAAAACGCAGTGTGTGAACATAGCCTAACGCAGGTGCGTTTTTGGTGCGTTTTTTAACACAGGTGCACTCTTAAGAAATTTCTTAAGAAATTTCTTAAGAAAAATCATTTTTCTAGTGTGAACATAGCCTTACTCTTGGGGAACGTCGTGGGACCTCACAAGGGATTACGGTTGACCTCTTGTATTTAAAAAAATAAATAAAATAATTGGTGAATGAGGGCTGGAGTCAGGTTTTTTTTTTTTTTTGCTCAAATAAGCTTTTTTATTCTCCTTTCAACTACTGGATTAGTATTGGGGGTGTCTGCTAAACACCACCCATTACTAATACCAGGGCTTGATGACAGCTGCAGCTGGCATTAACCACACAAATATTACCCCATTTGCCACCGCACCAGGGCAACGGAAAGAGCCGAGTCCAGCACCAGAATTGGCGCATTAATGTGATGCGCCACTTCTGGGGTAGCTACAAGCTGCTATTGTTAGGCTAGAATGGACCAAATAACCATGGCCCTTCCCACCCTAATAATATCAGCCCCCAGTTGTCTGCTGTACCTTGGCTGGTTTTAGTAAAATGGAGGGGACCCCACATCTTTTTTTTTTTTTTAATAAATAAAAAAAAAATTAAAAAAATAAGAATTATTCTTACCGATAATTCGGTTTCTAGGACCTTCCACGACAGCATAGGAGGTTGTCTCTCCACGCCCTAATTGGGACAGGAAGTTCAAGAGGTTTAAAAGGACCCTCCCACCTCCCACAGCCAGTGTCTTACAAAGAATCCATAGCATATGAGAAGTACTACACATTCAGGAATATATGAATACATAGGGGAGGGAATTACCTGCTGTCGTGGAAGGTCCTAGAAACCGAATTATCGGTAAGAATAATTCTAATTTCTCTAGTCCCTTCCACGACAGCATAGGAGGAATACCAAAGAATTGATACCTAGGGGGGGACCACAGCCTGCAGGACTTTCCTGCCAAAGGCCAAATCCCTGTTGGAATCCAGATCCAGACGATAATGCTTCGTGAAAGTATGGAGCGAAGACCACGTAGCCGCCTTGCAGATCTGCTCAGGGGAGGCCCCTGCCCGTTCGGCCCAGGAGGCAGAGGTAGCCCTGGTGGAGTGCGCCGTGAATCCAGTAGGTGGAGAGAGATGCTGAGCGAGGTATGCATCTCTAATTGCCCGCACAATCCAGTTGGCGACTGTACTCTTAGCCACCTTCTTGCCCTTATTGCGGCCAAAGGGCTGGATGAACAGGTTAGAATCAAGGCGCCAAGAAGCAGTAACCTCTAGGTAGTGCAACACTATCCGACGGACATCCAAAGAATGAAACACTTCCTCACCCGGAGTCCGAGGATTCTGACAGAAGGAAGGCAGGACGATGGACTGCGAACGGTGAAAATCCGAAACCACCTTGGGAAGGAAGGAAGGGTCCAGCTGAAAAACAATGCTGTCATCTCTGATGGTCAGGTAAGGTTCCCTAACAGACAAAGCCTGAAGTTCGCCGACTCTGCGAGCAGATGTAATAGCCACAAGAAAAGCAGTCTTGTGAGAAAGGGAACGAATGTTACAAGAGCACAGAGGTTCAAACGGAGACTGAGATAGTCCTGTAAGGACCACATTGAGATCCCAGCGAGGCGTCAGGACCCCCTGACGTGGACAGAGTCTACTAGCGGACACAAAGAACCGACGGATCCAACGATGATCTGCCAGAGCCGTGTCAAAGACTGCACTGAGTGCTGACACCTGAACTTTCAGGGTGCTAGGCCTAAGACCTAAGTCTAAACCACTCTGGAGAAAGTCCAGAATCTGCGCAATATTAGGCCGAAGAGGGTCAGGAGGCCGAGAACCACACCAGGAGGAAAATCTCTTCCAGATTTTGTTGTATATACTATTAGTCACAGGTTTACGGTTCTTCTGTAGCGTAGCCACAACTTTGTCAGAAAGCCCTTGGGCCTTCAGTGCCCGGGCCTCAGAAGCCAGACAGCCAAGTTGAGTTTCTGGGGAGCCGGATGGAAAATCGGACCCTGTGACAGTAAGCTGGGGTCCGAACCTAAGAGGACTGGGCCGTCGATTCCTAGCGTCATGAGCAGGCTGTACCAACTCCTCTGGGGCCACAGAGGGGCTACCAGTATAGTTGGGACCCCCTCGTCTCTGATCTTCCTCAGGGCCCGTGCGAGAAGAGGAAGAGGGGGGAACGCGTAAGCGAGGCGAAAGGACCAACTGTGGCAGAAAGCGTCTACCCCTAACGCCTCGTCCCTTGGGTTCAGGGAGAAATATGTTGCGACCTTGCGATTCCCTGCCGAGGCAAAGAGGTCCACCTCTGGTGCACCCCACCTTGCCACTAGGGAGCAGAACACCGCCTGATCCAGGCTCCATTCCCCTGGATGAACATCCCGACGACTCAGGAAATCCGCCTGAAGATTGAGGGAGCCCTTCAGATGGACCGCAGAAAGGGAGAGCAGAGATTGTTCTGCCCATTGAAAGATTCGGGAGGATACTGACTTCAGGGCGCCTGAGCGTGTACTGCCCTGATGGCGGAGATGTGCCACTGTTGTGACATTGTCTGAATATACCAGGACGTGAGAGTCCCGGACGAGGTCCTGAGCCGCAAGGAGGGCTTCCTTGACTGCCCTGAGCTCCCTGTAGTTGGAGGATTGGGAGCTGACGTAAGGACTCCAGACCCCTTGAAATGGGGAATTTGCCACCATTGCCCCCCATCCTCGTAGGCTGGCATCTGTGGTCAGTGTAACCAGGGGTTTCTGAGTCCAGGCAACCCCCACCTGCAGGTTGGCGGGACTCAGCCACCAGAGAAGGGATGAGGAGACGGACTCCGAGAGGCGAAACCTTCTGTTTAGGGATGACGGGAGTCTGTCCCAATATGCCAGGATATGATCCTGGAGACACCGAGAATGGGCCTGAGCCCACCTGACTGAAGGAATGCAGGATGTCATGGAACCCAAAGCTGACATAGCTGCTCGAAGCGTCGGGCGAGCCTGCCTGCGAAGCTTTGATATTTTGGCTAACAGAGATATCCTGTGGCCCTCTGGGAGAAAAGATGCCTGTCTGTCGGAGTCCAGCAGCACTCCGAGAAACTGCCGAGTGGAGGAGGGGGTTAACTGTGATTTTTTGAGATTGGGAATCCATCCCAGAGACCGAAGGATTCCCAAAGACCTTTCCACATGGCTCCGGAGGGTTGGAGCAGATGGAGCCATGAGAAGAAAGTCGTCCAAATATGGAACCAGACAGATACCCTGCAATCTTATGAAGGCGACCACCTCTGCCATGATCTTGGAAAAGATCCTTGGAGCTGAGGAGATCCCGAAGGAAAGTACATTGAATTGGAAATGAAGTACTTCCTCCCTGTGAAGCACCGCAAACCTGAGGTATTGCCTGTGTCCTGGATGGACGGGTACATGGAAGTAGGCGTCTTTCAGATCTATAGAGGCCATCTGATGGTGTAGACCTATCAGGGGAATAGCTGATTTCACCGACTCCATCTTGAACCGCCGGTACCTGACCTGACGGTTTAGACGTTTTAAATTGATAATTATACGGACGTCGCCGGATGGCTTCTTGACCAGGAAGAGACGGGAGTAGTGTCCTACCCCTTCTTCCTGACTCGGGACTGGGGAAACGACCCCCGAGTGCACTAGCTCTATAATCTTTGTGTACAACAGAGCCTGTGAACCCGGTGACGCCAGCGCAGTGACTCGGAGACCCGGAAGAGGGGGGGAAAGGAATTCTATGAGAAGACCGTCCGAGATGATCTTCAGAACCCATTGGCAAGTGGTTATGGACTGCCACTGGGGAAGAAACGCTGAGAGTCTTCCCCCCACCCGGGCCGAGTCACTGTTCGTCCTGCTGAGGACGTTGCTGATGGGGAGGGATGAGGATGTTTCTCCCTCTACCTTAGGGATAGCTCCACCTGCCAGCCTTCCCTTTCCCTCTGGGCTGGGAGGCCTGAGGCATCGAGGGACGAAAGGACCGCTTCCTGTTAGGTCTAGGATCGGGCAAGGCCTTACGATCAGTCGCCTTGTCCAGGATATCATCCAGGGCAGGCCCAAACACTAAATCCCCTTTAAACGAAAGTGAACAAAGCCTCATTTTGGAGGTGGAGTCTCCGCTCCAGGCCTTAAGCCAGAGGGCACGTCGGGCAGAGTTAGAAAGCACCGAGGTCCTGGCTGCCAGGCGGACAGATTCCACCGAGGTATCTGCCAGAAAACAGGTAGCCTTCCTAAGCAAGGGAAGGGATTCCAGTAATTCCTCCCTAGGGGTCCCTTGGGAAATATGAGCCTCCAACTGGTCTAACCACCTAATTAGGGACCTGGATACGCAGGTGGAGGCAATGTTGGCTTGAATAGAGGAAGACGATGCCTCCCAGGACCGCTTCATCAGGCCCTCTACCTTCCTATCCATCTGATCCTTCAGTTGGGAAGTATCCTCAAAGGGAAGAGCCGTTTGCTTAGCTACCCTAGCCACCTGAACGTCTACTCTTGGGACCTCCCAATGTAGACCCGAAGGTTCCAGAGGAAACCGGTGTCTAAGGTCACTCCGTACCCGCCTCTCAGGAAATTCCCATTCCTGAGAGACAATATCCAAAACATTGGCATGAACTGGGAATCCCAACTGTTTGACTGACTTCAGGCCAGCAAACATTTCGTCCTGGATTGAAGGAAGAGACTGTACTTCCTCTAAACCCATAGTGCTCCAAACTGCCCCAATAAGATCCCCCAACTCTTCTGAGTGAAATAGAAAGGACTGGTCAGACCCCCCAGATGGAAATCCTTCATCAGGACCCTCAGAGGTGGAATCAGCGTCCTCCTGATCAGATGGGGTTGACTGGAGTCTCCTCTTTTTTGGAGGAGAGGGTCCAGGAGCATTGCCAGGAGCAGGGCCAGGAACAGGAAGGGAGGCCAGAGAGGCCCTATTCTCCTGTTTCATCATGGACCGCAACTCATCTATCAGAGATGGTTGTTCGGCCCTAATAATCTGGTCCGTACATTGCTGGCAAAGCTTTTTATCCCATACTGCAGGGAGCTTCTTTATACAGATAGGACATTTTTTAATTTTTTCCACTCTGTCAGGTCTATCAGGCTTATCGGACTTGTCAGCTTTTTCTGACTTCTCAGGCTTCTCTGATTTTTCATTTCTGTCAGTTTTCTTGGTGGCCTTGTCCTCCTAGAAAACACAGACCATAGAGCCATAAATCATCTGATGAGACCTATGTCCGAGGGACCATTCCCCTCCATACTCACAGTAGCAGGGGGCACACTGGGTTCTGCAGATGCAGCTGCAGCGGAAGACATGACAGGGAGCACGGTTGCTTACCATGATCTGATGTCTTCGTGGCAGCCCCTATGCAAAACGGCCTGCCCCCCCAGTGACGGTGCACGTTCCCCGCCTCCCGCATCCGGTCCTGGGCAGGCCGTGTCACCGTCGGCGTGCCTCCACGCTGCCTCCGCAAACCGGAAGCGCTCGACCGGAAGTCCGCAAGACCGGAAGTCCCGCCCCCGGGAGCACTTCCGGATCGCTCCGGCAGCGTGCATGCGGGAAGCGGCCGGCGGCTCAGGGAGGACGCCGGCCGGGGAGCTCAACAGCCTGCATCACCCCTCAGGAGGATCCGGAAGGCTGGAGCAGCGGTCCCCCACAGCGTGAGGGAACAGCAAGGGAGGAGCGGTGAAGGCCCGACCGATGCTGTCCGGCTTAAGGTAACAGGGGAAGAAGGAAAAAGAAAAAAAAAAAAATATACTGTAGTTCGCCGGCCACCACAGCATAGGAGAAAAACAAAACCTCTCCATGCCCCATGGGGACAGGAAAGACACTGGCTGTGGGAGGTGGGAGGGTCCTTTTAAACCTCTTGAACTTCCTGTCCCAATTAGGGCGTGGAGAGACAACCTCCTATGCTGTCGTGGAAGGGACTAGAGAAATAAGAGTGGGATCCTCTGTATTTTGAATAACCAGCCCCCAAAGTACAGCAGAGAGCTGTTCCTGTGCTGGATATTAAAATTGGGGGGACCCCACGTCATTTTTTTTAAATTAAAAAATAAAAATGCTGTTATTCCACATACAGTGGTATCTAGTTTGTAAAACAGCTGACCAAGTTACCTATCTCTATACCTTTATGTCTATTTTATATGGTATTTTTTATTTGCTTTCCTTATATCTCTCTATTTTATCTATCTATATCTATCTATAATTGTCAGGCTTTGCCCATCTTTTACACATTAAAAAAAAAACATTAATTCAGTATCATGCATTTTTTTTTCACCGGTAGCAGTCACACAGATATCACACATATGCAAACACGGACATTACACGTATGACACACGGATGTCAAATGGATGACCATACCGGTATATGTGGCTTGTACCTGTTTACACACGGATGTCTGAAAGGGGCCTTATCAGTAGTTTTTTGTAACAACAAAAACAGTGCTCTACCCTCACAGGGTCCAGCGCCAAGTCTCGATTGATGCCTTCTTTACTGTATGTATCAGTGAACTCAGTGGCTTGTGCCGACTATCCTGGCAGAGCTGCTGACCTCTCCGATTGTCCGTAGCAATGTCAACATGACAACACCATTGCAGCCATATAATGGGGCAGTAGCGGAAACATTGCACTAGACCCCAGAAGGGCAAGTAAAGCACATTTTGGTTTTTTTTAACAACTATAATTATCAGGAAACATTTTTTATTCAAGCAAAAAACCCCTTAAAGATTACCTTCTATGGACCTCACGCCCCTGCAGCCCCCCATTTAATTCCAGGTTAGCTTTATATGGAAAACCGAGGGTAATATTTATCCTCCTCTTCATGCAGATGTGACAGACGTATATCTGGGGCGAATCAGTGCCAAAAAGTTGCAGTTTAAGCTGTAATTTTTGAAAAAATAATTAGCAAAAATCATAACTGAAATGTTACATGTGACACTAAATTACCGAAAAACTGTAAACCGTTCTCAGATTCAGACAAAAGTAGATCAGATCTATAATTAAATTAACTAAAAAGTTTAATTTCATGCTTCTTAGGGGCCCTTTGCACTCTACGACATCGCAAGCCGATGCCGCGATGCCGAGCGCGATAGTCCCGCCCCCGTCGCAGCTGCGACATCTTGTGATAGCTGCCGTAGCGAACATTATCGCAACGGCAGCTTCACATGCACTCACCTGCCCTGCGACGTCGCTCTGGCCGGTGACCCGCCTCCTCATTAAGGGGGCGGGTCGTGAGGAGTCATAGCGACGTCACACGGCAGGCGGCCAATAGAAGCGGAGGAGCGGAGATGAGAGGGACGTAAACATCCCGCCCAACTCCTTCCTTCCGCATAGCTGGCGTGAGCCGCAGTGAGGCCGGTAGGAGATGTTCCTCGCTCCTGCGGCTTCACACACAGCGATGTGCGCTGCCGCAGGAATGAGGAACAACATCGTAACATCGGTCATTTCCAAATTATGGAAATGACCGACGCTACACCGATGATACGATTACGACGATTTTGCGCTCGTTAATCGTATCAAAAAGGCTTTACACACTACGATATCGCCTGCGATGCCAGATGTGCGTCACTTTCAATTTGACCCCGCCGACATCGCACCTATGATGTCGTAGTGTGCAAAGTGCCCCTTACTGTGTGTGTCGATGTCATATCACATTCCACAAAAATTGTTTGGACAAAGCGTTTACATCAACGTGGTCCTAACGAGGATCGGAATTTATGGGATCATACAGGACCGGGCAGAATTTGTGGTGGTGAGTGAATTACTTTTTTTATTATTATTTTACTGTTCCTTACAGATCTGATCTATTTGTAGGATTGGTCAGCGTTTTTATAATGATATGCAGTAAAGTATATGGCTTCCTGCTCAGCCATGCCGATCCCCATCATTATAAGGACAGTCTATCAGGATACAGTATGAGCAGATGATATTATATTACATGTGACTTGGAGCAAATAATGACTCCCTACAGCGCAGTATAAGGACATAAAGATTATATATATATATATATATATTACACATCTCAAGAACGTGACAGGACGCCGCAGCGACTTCCTATACCTCACCTCACCATAGGAGGTCCATTATCTCATATAAATCATATTAGTGTTAGCGTTCCAGTAAGAGATTCCCAGCAAATGTCTTTTACAATAATATTCTAAGAACACTCTATAGTACTGCTCATCCAGATCCTTCGGGTTCAGCAGGAATTCTAGGTGTGGAGAATAAACGTACACATCGCGACATGTTCATTATATTCACGATCTGTACAAAGTGACGGACTAAACTAAGTATTTCCCAAAAGGTAAGTGACGGCACCCGGCTAGGATATAAGGTCTCTTGCTAAAGAGTGGGGGTCCAATGGCGGGTGCCCCTCACTTATTACAAGACTGTAGGGTCCAGAGACCTTTTGAATATTCCTCTGCACATTGCTGCTGATGTCCAGGGGCTGGGTGAGAATAGTGATGAGCGAGCACTACCATGCTCGGTACTCGTAACTACACCGTGTGCAGAATTATTAGGCAAATTGTATTTTAGAAGGTTTTTTTTTACTATTGATCAACAACTATGTTCTCAATCAACCCAAAAGACTCATAAATATCAAAGCTTAATATTTTTGGCAGTTGGAGTGGCTTTTTTTTTAGATTTGCCTATCTTAGGAGGATATCTGTTTGTGCAGGTAACTATTACTGTGCAGAATTATTAGGCAACGTAATAAAAACCAAATATATTCCCATCTCACTTGTTTATTTTCACCAGGTAAATCAATATAACTGCACAAAATTTAGAATTAAACATTTCTGACATGCAAAAACAAAACCCCCAAAAATTAGTGACCAATATAGCCACCTTTCTTTATGATGACACTCAACAGCCGACCATCCATAGATTCTGTCAGTTGCTTGATCTGTTTACGATCAACATTGCGTGCAGCAGCCACCACAGCCTCCAGACACTGTTTTCTCTGCCTGTAGATCTCACATTTTATGAGGGACCACAGGTTCTCTATGGGATTCAGATCAGGCGAACAAGGGGGCCATGTCATTATTTTTTTATCTTTTAGACCTTTACTGGCCAGCCACGCTGTGGAGTAGTTGGATGCATGTGATTGAGCATTGTCCTGTATGAAAATCATGTATTTCTTGAACGATACCGACTTCTGTCTGTACCACTGCTTGAAGAAGTTGTCTTCCAGAAACTGGCAGTAGGTCTGGAGTTGAGCTTCACTCCATCCTCAACCCAAAAAGGTCCCACAAGTTAATCTTTGCTGATCCCAGCCCATACCAGTGCCCACCTCCACCTTGCTGGCGTCTGAGTCGGAGTGGAACTCTCTGCCCTTTACTGATCCAGCCTCTGGCCCATCCATCTGCCCATCAAGAGCCACTCTTATTTCATCAGTCCATAAAACCTTTGAAAAATCAGTCTTCGGATATTTCTTGGCCCAGTCTTGATATTTTAGCTTATGTTTCTTGTTCAAAGGTGGTCGTTTTTTACCCTTCTTTACCTTGGCCATGTCCCTGAGTATGGCACACCTGGTGCTTTTTGATACTCCAGTAACACTGCAGCTCTGAAATATGGCCAAACTGGCGGCAAATGGCATCTTGGCAGCTTCACGCTTGATTTTCCTCAATTCATGGGCAGTTATTTTGCCCTTTTTTTTGCCCAACACGCTTCTTGCGACCCTGTGGGCTATTTGCCATGAAACACTTGATTGTTCGGTGATCACGCTTCAAAAGTTTGGCAATTTCAAGACGGCTGCATCCCTCTGCAAGACATCTCACAATATGGACTTTTCAGAGCCCGTCAAATCTCTCTTCTGATCCATTTTGCCAAAGGAAAGGAAGTTGCCTAATAATTAAGCACACCTTATATAGGGTGTTGATGTCATTACACCACACCCCTCCTCATTGCAGAGATGCACATCACCTGATTTACTTAATTGGTAGTTGGCTCTCAGCCTATACAGCTTGGAGTGGGACGACATGTATAAAAAGTATCATGTGATCAAAATACTCATTTACCTAATAATTCTGCACACAGTGTAGTGATGAGCGAGCACTACCATGCTCGGGTGCTCAGTACTTGTAACTAGTGATGAGCGAGCACTACCGTGCTTGGGCGCATGGTACTTGTACCTAGTGATGAGCGAGCACTACCATGCTACTGACTTCAATTGTACTCGATACATGAGTCAAGCCCATCCAAGCGCCCAACTGCTAATTAGGAGTACAGAGTACCGGTGCATGGTAGTGCTCGCTTCTCACTAGTGAAGAACTGAATCTTAACCGGTAAGAGAAATTATTTCTTGAGACACAGATTTATCTGAAGAAAGCAGTTTTTTTCTTGCAGTAAAGAGACAAGTCAAGACGTTGTCTGTCAAATAATACATCACAAGCCCTTTTATACCCTTAGATTACAACACGATAGACATTTAGAAATACCGGTCCATTTCTTATTGGTTAAAATCTATATGTGAACGCAACGTCTTTGGAATTTCCTAACAGTAATAACGCATTTACTAAATGGAGCAAGGAATTTAATAATTGGAACAGGTGCTCCCACATATGTCTGCTTATCTCTTATCTAAGTCTCAAGTCTGCAGATAACCATAAGTTTTTACAAACTTGAGGACACAATTTCCATTCTTGCTCATCTCTTTCCCAAGTCCTAAGCATGAAAATTCAAAATACATTTTGTTAAAACATTTAACTCTTGATTTTCCTAACAAGCCCTATTCAACTGAATGGGTTGCAGTATCGGCAGTGTCTGGTTGACCATGGTGCCAAAATTCACATCATCATTAAGGTTCTATTGACAATGGCACAACACCACTTAACACGCTTAGGCTATGTGACCACAAGACTCTGTACCAGTGGATATATCCGCAGGTACGTCCGCAGGTTTCCCGCAGCAGCTCCCCGGAATCCGCAGCTATACATAGCTGCGGGATTCCAGCGAAATAGCTGCGGACATTCATGCGAATTACCTGCGGAAGTCCCGGCCTCTATCTATATAGTGGAGGGCCGGGATTTCCGCAGGAATAATTGACATGCAGTTATGTGTGGCTGCAGGACATCCGCAGCATATTCCGCAGTCGCACATACCGCAGCATGGACACATCACTCCCCATGTCCCATAAGATAACATGGGGAGTGTCTGTACTTGCTAAAACCTGCAGATTTATCTAGAAAATCCAGATAAATATGCAGGTTTTTCGCGGCAAATTCCGCAAGGACATAGTCCCGTGGGCACATAGACTTAGAGTCAGCTGTACTGCTAAGCAATGGTCCTCCACAGGTCATAACCCAAACGATGCCATAAGGAATCAGGATGGGTCTAGACCCACGTGACAGCAGGTTCGGACTACACATAGGTTTGTGATCTGGCAAAATAGCTGTCAGACCAATGTGCGTGCATGGGCACATTTTCATCTCTTACATCTCGCTAGGTTTTCAATGTCAGCTTTGGGATGGTTAGATGTAGTAGCCATATGACATATAGCATTATTACAAAAAGATAAATACATTATCTGCCTTATTTTGGGCAGAATTGGTATCCCCTGTAATTGATGATTTAGAGCAGGGGTCCCCAACCTGTAGCTCGAAAGCCACATGTGGCTCTCAAGCCTGTGATGTGTGGCTGTCTTCAAGCTTGGTACTTAAGCACCAGATCTAGCAAACAGCCATAGAGAGCAGGTCTCCAGAGGGTGACATTTGTGAGTAGTCCCACACAGAAGAGCAGATCTCAATGGGGGTAAGGTAGGAACCCCTGGATCTTGGAACTGTATACTGCCTCGGTTTGATTTCTGTGGAAAAGCTTTGGCTGTCATTATACAGGTAATGGGGGTCTATGGGTGTCACTACTGTGAGGGGGCGGCCGCTGGATGTGGCTCACGGCCCTGTCTCAGAATGTGGCCTGCAACCCTCTTTCAGAGCTGAATGTGGCTCTCATGGTCAGAAAGGTTTAAGACCTCTGGTTTAGAGTAAAGGAACCTTGGGATCCCAGGTGGCACAAAAATTATTTAATTCTGTATTCATGAATGAAAAAAGCATGAAATTCAGCTACAAAACTAGATAAATCTAACGCGTTTCTGGCACCATGTGCACCTTTAGGTGGGGGCCACACGGGGCACTAGTGCGATACTTGCATGACACCCGGCTCGCGCTGGCCGCATAGCAGGAGCAGAGTGTCATGCTAGTATCCCTGCGACTGAGGTCCGACCGTGCGAGCGGACCTCAGCTGCGGGAAGGTGGGCCGGCGCTGCGGGAGGGGCGGGCCGTCACGGAGGAGGGAGATATTTCTCTCCCTCTCTCCTCCGTAGCCAGCTATTGCGATTCTCGCTCTGCATGCGCGGTACTCCGCTGTACGCGAGTGCCGTGCGATTTTTCTCTCGCCCCATACACTTGAATGGGTGCGAGAGAAAGAGTCTCGCATTCCAATTGCAGCATGCTGCGATTGTTTTCTCGGTCCGATTAGGGCTGAGAAAATAAATCGCTTATGTGTGCTGTCACACAGGCTAAAATTAGTCTGAGTGCAATGCGATTTTTTATCGCACTCCACTCACACCGATTTTCTCGCCGTGTGGCTTAGGCCTTATTTATAGTATAATGAGTAGCATCATAGGAAACATTTTAAATACACGTGGACCAATCATGTGGAACATAAAGACATAACGGAAAACCTCTGTGCATTAAACTCATTCAAAGTTATTTAAAGGGAACCTGTCAGCAGAAATTTCCCCTAAAACCTCACAGATTCCCCCTCTGCAGCTCCTGGGCTGCATTCTAGAAAGGTCCCTGTTAGTATTGTGCCCACTTTCTGACCAAAAAAAAGAGTTTATAAAGAGGTACCTTTTTGGCTTCGGATTCTATAAATCAGACACGGGGGCGGGCTGCCTGATGGCCGTTATTCTGCCCCCTGGTCCTGTATGCCGCCCCCATCGCTGATTTCCATACTTTTGGACGCCGCCCACTGCTCCAGCCATCCCCGCGCATGCCCAGTGCCAGTCTCACGGGACTGAGCACTGTGACTGCTGGTGACGTGTGCGCAGGCAAGTGACTGTTATCAGCAAGTACCCGCCCATAATCTCGTGAGCGCGCAAACCTCTCCAGCGTCACACTGTGCTCAGTGTAGATGCTAGACTGTATGGGCTGCTTCCAGGGATGACGTCCCTTTGTCACGTGATAGGGGCGTGTTCAAAATACTATCACGTGACAAAGGGATGTCATACCTGGAAGCAGCCCATACAGTCTAGCATCTACACTGAGCACAGTGTGACGCTGGAGAGGTTTGCGCGCTCACGAGATTATGGGCGGGTACTTGCTGATAACAATCACAGCCCCGCCCATAATCACTTGCCTGCGCATACGTCACCAGCGGTCACACTGCTCAGTCCCGTGAGACTGGCACTGGGCATGCGCGGGGATGGCTGGAGCAGTGGGCGGCGTCCAAAAGTATGGAAATCAGCGATGGGGGCGGCATACAGGACCAGGGGGCAGAATAACGGCCATCAGGCAGCCCGCCCCCGTGTCTGATTTATAGAATCCGAAGCCAAAAAGGTACCTCTTTATAAACTCTTTTTTTTGGTCAGAAAGTGGGCACAATAATAACAGGGACCTTTCTAGAATGCAGCCCACGAGCTGCAGAGGGGGAATCTGTGAGGTTTTAGGGGAAATTTCTGCTGACAGGTTCCCTTTAACTGTACAAAGAAAAAAAAAGGGGGAAATGCTTAGTTAAAAAGTGCTGACCACATTAGAAATGCAAACAAAAAACAAAAACATTTTTCCCCCTATTCAGTACAAAAAAAATACACCATAAACCACTGCAATTGCTTAAAAATTGCAAATAAAATAAAATTTTTGATTTTTTGCTATTCAGAAAAGTATTCTGTCCAAAAAGAGGCGGAAATTGGTATAAAAATGTAACCCTTAGAGAAGCCTTTTGGAGTAAAGCGGGCTTTAGACACTACGATATCGTTAATGATTTATCGTCGGGGTCATGTCGTTAGTGATGCACATCCGGCGTCATTAACGATATCGCAGCGTGTGACACTTATGTGCGACCTAAAACGATCGCAAAAGCGGCCAAAATCGTTTGCGGCAGAGAGGTCGTCCTAAAACAAAAAATCGTTCTCTTCTAATTAACGATGTTGTTCCTCGTTCCTGCGGCAGCGCACATCGCTATGTGTGACACCGCAGGAGCGATGAACATCTCCTTACCTGCGTCCACCGGCTATCGGGAAGGAAAGAGGTGGGCGGGATGTTACGTTCCGCTAATTTCTGCCCCTCCGCTTCTATTGGACGCCTGCCGTGTGACGTCGCACGACCCGCCCCCTTAGAAAGGAGGCGGATTACCGGCCAGAGAGACGTTGCAGGGCAGGTAAGTGCGTATGACGGGGGTGCGCGGCGGGCAGCGATATGCCCGTGTCGCACAAACGATGGGGGCGGGTACGCACAATAGCGATATTGGTACCGATATCGCAGCGTGTAAAGCCCGCTTTAGATTTCTAACACAAACTTTCCGAACGAACTATTGTATATTTAGTGATTTTTCATGTATGCAATTGCAGCTGTTTATGGTGTATTTTCTATACTGAAAAGGGGGGGGGGAGAGGGAATTAAAAACCTTTTTTTGTATTTTTAATATGTTCAGCAGTTTTTGAACTGTGGATTTCCGCCTTTTTTTCTATGTGGAACTAAATGACTTTGAAGGGGTTTGATGCACAAGGGTGTTCCGTTATGTCTCTATGTTCCACATGATTGGTCCACGTGTATTTAAAATGTTCCCTATGATGCTACTCATTCTAGTATGACTAAGGGCCTACAGAGTACCAGAAATGCGTCAGTTGTTTTATCTGCTTGTGTAGTTGAATTTCATGCTCTTTTATTCATGATTAAATAAATAAAATATTTTTTTAAACATTTACCGACTGATTGTGCCAACTGGGATCAAAGTTTCCTTTACTTTATATGGTTGTGTTGCATCAGTAGGAGTGCACTCACCGGTTACTCTCCTTGGCTTGTCATTCCTCGAGCAAACGTGGTAAGCTCAATTTTCTACTTTCGTACAATCTCTTGTGTAGTGCGTGGCATGGCGGCTGGGAGAATCAGTTCTGAAGCCATGTTTCCGGAGGAAACTATCAGAGGGCCTAGTGTCACAAAGGCTGGTGAAGAGCATGGGTTACGGTGTGTCTTTATAACAGGTGGTCACTGGGAGAGCTGGAGGGATTGGACCGGAGGCTGCAAAGAGTAATGTGATGCCTTGCTATGGTCCGGGTACTGTGCCAGAATTTCCAGTGATCACTGTAAGGCTGAGGCCACACAGGGATTACTGCGAGTGCTCATGACACTTGGGCACACGCTCGCAGCACAGTGGGAGCCATGTGTCATGCGACTGTGGTTCGATCGTGCGATCAGACCACAGTTGCAGAAGGCCGGCGCCGTGGAGAGGAGGGCCAGCGCCACGGAGGGAGGGATTTATCTCTCTATCTCCTCCGTTGCCGGCTGATGCGAGAATCGCACTGCTCTCGCGTTACACCGGTGTAACGCGAGAGCAATGCGCTCTTTCTCTCGCCCTATAGACTTGAATGAGTGTGAGTGAAACAAGATCGCATTCCACCCGCAGCATGCTGCGACTGCTTTCTCGTTCCGATTAGGACAACATGTCTCCGAATTTCCAAGCAATAAATTTTGTATTTATTTTCTGAAAATGAGAAATGGTCAAAATAACAGAACAATGCATTGCTTTCAGACCTCAAATAATGCAAGGAAAACAAGTTCATAATCCTTTAGAAACAACAATACTAATAATGTTTTATTTCAAGAAGAGTTCAGAAATCAATATTTTGTGGAATAACCATGATTTTTAATCCCAGCTTTCCTGCGTCTTGGCTGCTTTCCACCAGTCTATCACGCTGCTTTTGGGTGACCTTATGCCACTCCTCGTGCAGAAATTTAAGCAGTTCTTCTTTGTTTGACCGCTTGTGACTATTCATCTTCCTCTTGATTACATTCCAGAGGTTTTCAATGGGGTTCAGGTCTGGAGATTGGGCTGACCATGACAGGGTTTTGATGTGGTGGTCATTCATCAACACCTCGATTGACCTAGCTGTGTGGCATGGCGCATTGTCCTGCTGGAAAAACCAGTCCTCAAAGTTGGGGAACATTGCCTGAGCAGAAGGAAGCAACTGTTTTTCCAGGCTAACCTTGTATGCGGCTTGATTCATACGTCCTTCGCAAAGTTTAATCTGCCCAATTCCAGCCTTGCTGAAGCATCCCCAGATCATCACCGATCCTCCACCAAATTTCACAGTGGGTGCTAGACGTTGTGGCTTGTACGCCTCTCCAGGTCTCCGTCTAACCATTAGATGACCAGGTGTTGGGCAAAGCTGAAAATTAAACTCATCAGAGAAGAGTCCCTTACTCCAGTCCTCTATGGTTCAATCCTTATGGTCTTTGGAAAACTTCAGCATGGCTCTCCTTTGCTTCTCATTGATGAAAGGCTTTTTTATAGCTTTACATGATTTGAGCGCTGCCTCTAGGAGCCTGCTACGAACTGTTCTTGCCGTCCACTTCACCCCAGCTACCATTTGCCATTCCTTTTGTAGGTCACTTGATGTCATCCTGTAGTTGCTGAGTGACATTCGAATAAGATGATGGTCATCCCGGTCAGTGGAGAGTCGCCTTCGCCCTCTGCCAGTCTGTAGCTTTGTTGTACCCAATGTCTGCTGCTTAACCTTGTTGTGATGGACTGCCGTGTTAGAAATTTTAAGGATGGAGGCAACCTGATGCTCCCTGTATCCCTCTGGTAGTAAAGCCAGAATTGAGCATTTCTCTTCCTCACTCAAGACTTTTCTTTTCAACTTGTTTTGCATGGTTAAAAGTTATTTTTTCATTCCTATTACTTTTGGGATATTACTAGCACATGTTTTGCCATCCAGCTTGTCCTACTGCAAGAGGATTGTGAAGACCACAGCAGCGTTTCTTATTCTTTCCCTCATTAAGGTTAGTTTCACACTTGCGTTGGACGGGATCCGTAGCATTGTGTTGTGTGACGGATGCAACGGATGTGTTGCATATAGTGGCACAACGCAATGCTACGGATCGTAGAAAATAACGGAAAGCGTTATTTATTTTTTCTTCTTTACAGTACCGGCAGCCGACTATTGTGAACGATCAGCTGATCGCTCTTAATAGCCGGCGGCCGCGCGCTCTCACATGCCGGCGGCCGAGCGCTCAGCTGAGTGCCCTGACATGCCGGTGACCGAGCGCTCAGCTGAGTGCCCTGACATGCCGGCGACCGAGCGCTCAGCTGAGTGCCCTGACATGCCGGCGACCGAGCGCTCAGCTGAGTGCCCTGACATGCCGGCGGCCGAGCGCTCAGCTGAGTGCCCTGACATGCCGGCGGCCGAGCGCTCAGCTGAACGTTCGGCCACCAAGAAATAAAATAAAGTTTGTGATAAAAAAAAAAAAAAAAAAAAAAAAAAGAAAGAAAGAGAGAGCATGCGCAGTGAAAAATAAATGTTTCCGCTGCTCAAAAAAACGTTACATGCAGCGTTCCATCCGCCCGGCGCAGCGTCATAATAACGATGCTGCGTCGTCCAGTGGATGCAACGCTGACACTTGCGTTACAGTGCGTCGTCCATACAAGTCTATGGAGAATAGCGCAGTGCGTTAACGGACTGCGCTATTCTCCATAGTGACGGACTGCGCTGAACGCAAGTGTGAAAGTAGCCTTAATAAGATTTGGTTCAGGTGATCACCTAACCAGAAGCACATTAAGTAGAATGAGGCGTTCTCTGGTCGGAATTCAACTGACACTGGAATGGAATGGCTGTGAGACATGTAAAGAAGCGGATTTTTATAAAACTGTGCAGTGGTCTCTTAATTTTTGCCAGAGCTGTAGATAAAATGATGAGCTCCTATGAAGACTAGCCATGGGATTGGCTTTGTATTAGAACAACATGAACGCATTGGGGTTCTTCAGCAGACCCCTACGCTTTGACAACCAATCATTTCCCGGCGTCCATGGGGGAGAAGCAACCAGTTAGAGATAGTAGCATAGAAATGGTTAAACAACAGCAACTTGAGCACATTACAATTGCTGATTTTACAGGCAAAAATAACCCTAAAATATGTGAAAATTTGCAATATTCAATGTTTTCTACATTAAAGGCAACTTATCAGCAAAACATGGGCTATAGTCAGCAGTGGGGACCTCAGGGATCTGTGCTAGGACCGATTCTTTCTAATCTCTTTATTAATGACCTTGTGGATGGGATTCATAGTAAAGTGTCAGTCTTTGCTGACGACACCAAACTATGTAGGATATTAAAAACTGCCCTGGATAGTACAATATTACAAAAAGATCTGGATAAGATGTCAGAATGGGCAGATACTTGGCAAATTAGATTTAATGTTGATAAATGTAAAGTAATGCACCGAGGACGGCGTAATCCTATAGCTGCGTATACATTAAATGGAAGTAAACTCCAGACTACAGAAAAGGAGAAAGACCGGGGGATTCTGGGTACAAATAAGCTGAGCAGCAGCAATCAATATCAGGCAGCAGCTGCTAAAGCAAACAACATTGTAGGGCAGGGGTCTCAAACTCGGCTGGGTGTTTCGGCCGCACAGAGGAAAAAAATAATTTGGGGGGGCCGCATTCTTTGCGGGACAAAGTGACATTTTTATTGGTACTATATATTTTTTTACACACCTTTTAGATCACTGATTTTCAACATTTTTCACTTGTTTATTATAACAAATGTGCACATTCTTTGGTTAAATATAAAAAAAAAAAAAAAAAAAAAAAAAAAAAATTTGATGGTAAAAAAAAGTCATGCCTTATTTTGTTTTTTTTTACATTTTATCCCTTTCTTGTAACTAATATTGTTACAATTAGCACTATATAGAAATTTTGGCCAACATCTTTTAGTAATGCCCACCTTGTCCCCATCCTATAGACATGTGCCCACCTTGTCCCCATCCTATAGACATGTGCCCACCTTGTCCCCATCCTATAGACATGTGCCCACCTTGTCCCTATTCTATAGTAATGTGCCCACCTTGTCCCTATTCTATAGTAAGGTGCCCACCTTGTCCCCATCCTATAGTCATGTGCCCACCTTTTCCCTATTCTATAGTCATGTGCCCACCTTGTCCCTATTCTATAGTCATGTGCCCACCTTGTCCCCATCCATCCTATAGTCATGTGCCCACCTTGTCCCTATTCTATAGACATGTGCCCACCTTGTCCCTATTCTATAGACATGTGCCCACCTTGTCCCTATTCTATAGACATGTGCCCACCTTGGCCCTATTCTATAGACATGTGCCCACCTTGTCCCCATCCTATAGACATGTGCCCACCTTGTCCCTATTCTATAGACATGTGCTCACCTTGTCCCCATCCTATAGACATGTGCCCACCTTGTCCCTATGCTATAGACATGTGCCCACAGAAATTTTGGCCAACATCTTTTAGTAATGTTCCCCATCCTATAGTAATGACCCCAACCTTGTTCCTATTCTAATGTCCCCATCCAATAGTATTATGCCCATCCTTGTAATGTCCCCATCTTTTAGTAATGTGCCCACCTTGTCCCCATCCTATAGACATGTGCCCACCTTGTCCCCATCCTATAGACATGTGCCCACCTTGTCCCTATTCTATAGACATGTGCCCACCTTGTCCCCATCCTATAGACATGTGCCCACCTTGTCCCCATCCTATAGACATGTGCCCACCTTGTCCCCATCCTATAGACATGTGCCCACCTTGTCCCCATCCTATAGACATGTGCCCACCTTGTCCCTATTCTATAGTAATGTGCCCACCTTGTCCCTATTCTATAGTAAGGTGCCCACCTTGTCCCCATCCTATAGTCATGTGCCCACCTTGTCCCTATTCTATAGTCATGTGCCCACCTTGTCCCTATTCTATAGTCATGTGCCCACCTTGTCCCCATCCTATAGTCATGTGCCCACCTTGTCCCTATTCTATAGACATGTGCCCACCTTATCCCCATCCTATAGTCATGTGCCCACCTTGTCCCCATCTTTTAGTAATGTGCCCACCTTGTCCCTATTCTATAGACATGTGCCCACCTTGTCCCTATTCTATAGACATGTGCTCACCTTGTCCCCATCCTATAGACATGTGCCCACCTTGTCCCTATTCTATAGACATGTGCCCACCTTGTCCCCATCCTATAGACATGTGCTCACCTTGTCCCCATCCTATAGACATGTGCCCACCTTGTCCCCATCCTATAGACATGTGCCCACCTTGTCCCCATCCTATAGACATGTGCCCACCTTGTCCCCATCCTATAGACATGTGCCCACCTTGTCCCTATTCTATAGACATGTGTCCACCTTGTCCCTATTCTATAGACATGTGCCCACCTTGTCCCTATTCTATAGTAAGGTGCCCACCTTGTCCCTATTCTATAGTAAGGTGCCCACCTTGTCCCCATCCTATAGTCATGTGCCCACCTTGTCCCCATCCTATAGTCATGTGCCCACCTTGTCCTTATTCTATAGTCATGTGCCCACCTTGTCCCTATTCTATAGACATGTGCCCACCTTGTCCCTATTCTATAGACATGTGTCCACCTTGTCCCTATTCTATAGACATGTGCCCACCTTGTCCCTATTCTATAGTAAGGTGCCCACCTTGTCCCTATTCTATAGTAAGGTGCCCACCTTGTCCCCATCCTATAGTCATGTGCCCACCTTGTCCCCATCCTATAGTCATGTGCCCACCTTGTCCTTATTCTATAGTCATGTGCCCACCTTGTCCCTATTCTATAGTCATGTGCCCACCTTGTCCCCATCCTATAGACATGTGCCCACCTTGTCCCCATCCTATAGACATGTGCCCACCTTGTCCCCATCCTATAGACATGTGCCCACCTTGTCCCTATTCTATAGACATGTGCCCACCTTGTCCCCATCCTATAGTCATGTGCCCACCTTGTCCCCATCCTATAGTCATGTGCCCACCTTGTCCCTATTCTATAGACATGTGCCCACCTTGTCCCTATTCTATAGACATGTGCCCACCTTGTCCCTATTCTATAGACATGTGCCCACCTTGTCCCTATTCTATAGACATGTGCCCACCTTGTCCCTATTCTATAGACATGTGCCCACCTTGTCCCTATTCTATAGACATGTGCCCACCTTGTCCCCATCCTATAGACATGTGCCCACCTTGTCCCTATTCTATAGAAATGTGCTCACCTTGTCCCTATTCTATAGAAATGTGCTCACCTTGTCCCCATCCTATAGACATGTGCCCACCTTGTCCCTATGCTATAGACATGTGCCCACCTTGTCCCCATCCTATAGACATGTGCCCACCTTGTCCCCATCCTATAGACATGTGCCCACCTTGTCCCCATCCTATAGACATGTGCCCACCTTGTCCCTATTCTATAGACATGTGCCCACCTTGTGCCTATTCTATAGACATGTGCCCACCTTGTCCCCATCCTATAGACATGTGCCCACCTTGTCCCCATTCTATAGACATGTGCCCACCTTATCCCCATCCTATAGTAATGTCCACATCCTGTAGTAATGTGGGGGGGGGGGAGCAGTGGCGGCGGCGAGTGAAAGGGGGCGCTATAATTTACCGATCGCTCTCGGCTTCCTTCCACCCACAGACGCCGGAGTGAAGCTGAGGGGGCGGTCTCCGGTCCCAGATCCACAGTGATTGGACAGATCGGTCACAAGGCCGGTCTCTCCAATCAGAGCTGGGGGCGGGTGAAACAGAGGTCACCCAGCTCCAGCCAATGATCGGTGCTACAGCTGCACTGATCAGGGCTGGATTTCAATGTTACAGCCATTTTCAATGGCTGTAACATTACAGTGGCTGTGATTGGCTGACGAACGCCGCTCAGCCAATCACAGCCTCCGTAGGTCCGGGGAGGAGACACCACCCCTCCTGAGGCTCCCTCCTCCCCGAATCTAAGGTATTTGCTATTGGCAATGCAAACAGCGATCGCAGCCCTGGATCGCAGCCACCGGGGCTGCGATTTCACCATGACGTACTGGGTATGTCATGGGTCCTTAAGTACCAGGGAGCCATAACATACCCAGTACGTCAGAGGTCACTAAGGTGTTAATGTGCCGTCCTTCACATACACAAAAAATAAACAAACACCATTCTTCTCACCTGTCCCGCGCTCCCTCGGCTCCTCACCTCTGCTTCTCGCTGTCTGCAGCCGCTGCCCCCGGTGACTGCCCCTGGCAGCAATTTATGTCAGATGAGTTTTTTGCCGGCGCTGCGCGCGCACAGTCCTTGCTTCTGAGAACGCAGCGCCGGCAAAACATTCATCTAACAAAGTGCAGACAGTGGCTGCCCCTGCACCGGCCGCGATAGTGAACAGGGGCACGGGCCTGGGGGCCGCACGAAGCAGCCTGACGGGCCGCATGCGGCCCGCGGGCCGCGTGTCTGAGACCCCTGTTGTAGGGTGTATAAATAGAAAGATTAGAGCCTGTGATCCCAACATATTGTTACTTCTTTCTAAATCACTTGTAAGGCCACATCTGGAATACGGGATCCAGTTTTGGGCTCCACATTTTAAAAAGGACATTCAGAAGTTAGAGTCAGTTCATAGGCGGGCAACTAGACTACTACAAGGAATGGAGGCCGCCCGTATGATGAGGAATGGAGGCCGCCCGTATGATGAGGAATGGAGGCCGCCCGTATGATGACAGGTTGAAAAAGTTAGATATGTTTAGCTTAGAAAAAAAGACGACTCAGAGGAGATCTCATTTATATGTATAAATACATGTGTGGTCAATATAAAGGACTGGCACATGACTTATTCCTTCCAAAAACAATACTGAGGACCAGGGGTACACTTATTGCGGGTGGAAGAAAAGAGATTCCGGCAGCTATATAGGAAAGGGTTCTTTACAGTTAGAGCAGTCAGACTGTGGAATGCCACCACAAGAGGTGGTAATGGCAGACACTATAACAGCTTTTATATCAGGGTTGGATGATTCCTCAGTACACATAACATTGTCGGTTATAAATGACAATAATGTATAATTGGTGGAGGAAGCGTGAACTAGATGGACCAGAGGCTTTTTTCAACCTATGTCACTATGTACAAAGAAAAAATGCTTATGGTAATATGCATGTAAATCTAATGTTACACATCTGCAGCAGTGTAATGTCAAGTATCACTGCAGGGAGAAAATGAAGTTCTAATCTCCCTGCGTGCGCTCACTTCCGGTCATCGGGGCAGGCCGCGAGCGTGCTGTAATCATTCCTTCTGATCCTTCATAAGTCCAGGCGAGGAGATAGGGCAAGGATTGATTACAGCGAAACACAACAGATTTCTGACAAAATGAGTTTGATGAATAGACCCCATTTTGTTTTAGGTTTTATTATACCTTGAAATATATATATATATTTCTCTCAAGTACATTCACACTCAAAAGAAGTAAAAGTGCGCGTGTATGAGGTGGTCAGGACCAATGGCGCCAATATTTTGAAGCGCAGATTTCCCTGCAATGGCTTTGGGTCACCAGGCCACATTTGTAGAGCCCCAGAGGTGGTAGGACAATGGAAACCTCTCTGTTGCCCAGAACTTACCCTATCTTGTAAACTACACCCGTTAAGGTATTCTAAGGGAAGGTTCACACACGCGCATTTTCAGCCCGTGAAAAAACAGACAGCACACGGACAGCTCTAGGACCAACATTACTCAATTGGGATGCTCAGATCTGTGCTTTTTTTTTCATTGACTGAATCTGACAATAAAAAAATGCCGGCATGCACTTGTTTCTTCCGTATGTCAGGTCAGACTTGCCCATTCATGTCCATAGGTGCATAGACCAAACGGATCCCATACGGAACATCCATATAGGATGCGTTTGTTGTTTTATGGAAACATTGCAACTCTGTAACATAGGAAACTAAATAATCTTGTAGCTGCTATAAAAAACTGATTTCATACAAATGACAAGTGAGAAAAAATATCATCCGAATTCTCTAGATGAAACTTTCGACTTTTTTTTTTATTCGCTTGTGTGAACCTACCCCAAGTATTAAAGGGAATCTGTCACCAGGTTTTTACCTTGTGAGCTGCGGCCACCACCTGTGAGCCCTTATACATAGCATTCCAGAATACTGTATACAAGAGCCCAGGCCGCTCTGTATAACGTAAACACACCTTTATAATACTCACCTACGGAGCGGTCCAGTCCGATGGGCGTCGTTGCTCTCAGTCCAGCCCCTCCTATCTTCCTTCTATTGCCGTCCTCTTTCTTCGCAGTCCAGTGTGGATGACGCATTCTACGTCATCCACACAAGCCGACATTGCGCTCCTTTGAGCTGTCTGCTGAGGGCACATCAATGTATTCTAGTGCGCATGCGCGGGCAGTCTTTGACCTTTCCTCGCGTCTGCGCATTACAGTACTTTGATCTGCCCTCTGCAGGGAAGATTAAAGTGCGCCTGCAATGCCAACTTGTGTGGATGACGTAGGACATGTTATCCACACTGGGCTGGGAAGGAGGACGGCGAACGCAGCAGAGAGGAGATGCCGGATGCGCGAGCAGCGACACTCATCGGACGGGACTACCACCCTAGGTGAGTATTATAAAGGTGTTTTTTAAGTTAGAGAGCAGCCTGGGCTCTTATATATAGTATTCTGGAATGCTGTATATAAGGGCTCACTGGTGGTGGCCGCAGCTCATAAGAGAAAATCCTAGTGACAGGTTCCCTTTTACATTTTGAATGCATGGGTGTTTTCTAAATAAGTGAGTTTGAGGAGTAAAGTGGGTTTTACACGCTACACGCTACGTGTAAGTACCCGCCCCCGTCGTGGATGCGATATCGTGTGATCGCTGCCGCAGCGAACATTATCGCTACAGCAGCGTCACACGCACTTACCTGCTTGGCGGCGTCGCAGTGACTGCCGAACAATCCCTCCTTCAAGGGAGAGGGACGTTCAGCATCACAGCGACGTCACCGCGACATCACTAAGCGGCCGGCCAATCAAAGCGGAGGGGCGGAGATGAGCGAGACGTAACATCCCGCCCACCTTTTTCCTTCCGCATTGTGGCCGGCGGCAGGTAAGGAGACGTTCCTCGCTCCTGCGGTGTCACACATAGTGATATGTGCTGCCGCAGGAGCGACGAACCACATCGATAATCAACCATTACCGATTTTTGGTTTTGGGACGACCTCTCCATGGTGAACGATTTTCACCATTTTTGAGGTCGCTTAAGGTCGCTGGTAAGTGTCACACGCTGCGATATCGTTAATGACGTCGGATGTGCGTCACTAACAACGTGACCCCGACAATAAAACATTAACGATATCGTAGCGTCTAAAGCCCCCTTTAGGCTCACCTCACATCAGCGGTATTTTGCCGCAAAACCAGATCCAACACAAATGCGTTTCACTTCCATTTATTTCCAATGGAATAGTGGCAAGATGCGGTCACATGCGGTTGTGTATGACGCACATAACCGCATGTGACCGTATCTTAAAGTGATTCCATTGGAAATGAATGGAACTGAAACGCAATTGTGAAGAATCCGATTTTGCGGCAAAATACCGCTGATGTGAGGTGAGCCTAGAATTAGAATTTTTGCACAGTTCTGCCATTACTGAGAACAATAGGTCATGCAATAAGGGCAGTTTGCCATTTTGCTGTTTCCTGCTGTAGGAAGCGCCTTAATCTTTTGGCCGGTCATATGACAGATCAGGACTGATAGAGAATCATACATTTCAAGTGCCCTGGATGAAAAAAAAATAAAGAAATTCCCAAGAAATTACTCTGTTTTATAACATTCACCTCTAATCAGGCAGTGAGGTGAGCATTTTTTGACCAGAAAAAAGTCTTCCAGAAACTGAAGTGCGGAACGTGAGAAAAAGTGAAATTTTTTATTTTTTCCAAGTTATGATTTATACATATAGATTTATTTTAAACGTCTCCTATATGGTACAAGTAACACCACAACGTTATTCTGTGGGCAGTATATATGGTTTCATGTTTAATGTGGGCATCACACGAGACGATCTATCGTGCGATATGTCGTCGGGGTCACGGTTTTCGTGACGCACATCCGGCATAGTTTACGACGTCGTCCCGTGTGACACCTACAAGCGACGCAGAACATTCGCAAATCGTGTATCGTTGACACGTCGCTCCTTTTTAAAAAAATCGTTTATTTTTCTTTGCGCCGGTTGTTCATCGTACCCGGGGCAGCACACATCGCTCCGTGTGACACCACGGGAATGACTAACACAGCTTACCTGCATCCCGCGGAACCCGCCGCCTATGCTGAAGGAAGAAGGTGGGCGGGATGTTTACGTCCCGCTCATCTCCGCCCCTCCGCTTTAATTGGCCGGCCGCTGTGCGACGTCACTGTGACGCCGAACTCCCCACCCCCTTCAGGAAGTGGATGTTCGCCGCCCACAGCGACGTCGCTCAGCAGGTAAGTACGTGTGACGGCGGTTTAACGACTTTGTGCGCCACGGGCAACTAATTGCCAGTGACGCACAAACGACGGGGGCGGGTACGATTGCACGATAGATCGTATCGTGTGACGCCCGCATTACTCTATACAGTAAATAAGATTTTTGCGTGGCCATATTCAGGAAGCCCTACATTTTTATTTATTTATTTTTTTTAGTGGAAGGAGCTGTGTAAGGTCTTATTTTTGCGGGATGAGTTGTACTTTTGAATGGTACTGTTCTGGAGCATATTTTCATGTTTTCATCACTTACATATGTAGAGAACCAAGATTAATTAATAACAGCTTATTTTTACCCCAGTGATTACCAACCAGAATAAATAATATTACAGCGTTACAGTTCTGGTTCTTACAGACGCAGGTTATATTTTGTTTTATCACTTTTTCCCAATAAAATCCTTTTTTAAATATATATATTGTATTGCTGTATCTTTTTTTTAATTCCATTCCCTCCTATGGAGTTGCATGCTTCATATTTTGGGAAGAAGCAGTAGTTTTTACCAGTTTGGGGTACATGTGACTTTGGTTACTTTTGATTCCATTTTTTTTTTTTTTTTAAGCAGGCGGCTAGTGTTTATAAAAAAACAAAACCCACAGCAATTCTGTTTTGTTTGTATTTTTTCTGTGTTCTTTTGATAGCATAAGTTGGGAGTTGTTTTCATAATTTGGATTGTTATGGAGACCCATGTCGGCATGTCTGATGTGTGTTACTATGCGAGTTGTTGCTCAGGTGCTCGCATTAGTAGTGATGAGCGGGCACTACCATGCTCGGATGCTCGGTACTCCTAACTAGTGATGAACTGGCACTACTCTGCTCTGGTGCTCGGTACTTCTAACTAGTGATGAGCGGGCACTACTTTGCTCAGGAGCTCAATACTTGTAACTAGTGATGAGCGGGCACTACCATGCTCAGGTGCTCTGTACTCGTAACTAGTGATGAGCGGGCACTACCATGCTCAGGTGCTCAGTACTGGTAACTAGTGATGAGCGGGCACTACCATGCTCGGGTGCTCAGTACTGGTAACTAGTGATGAGCGGGCACTACTTTGCTCAGGAGCTCAATACTTGTAACTAGTGATGAGCGGGCACTACCATGCTCAGGTGCTCTGTACTCGTAACTAGTGATGAGCGAGCACTACCATGCTCATGTGCTCTGTACTTGTAACTAGTGATCAGCGGGCACTACCATGCTCAGGTGCTCAGTACTCGTAACTAGTGATGAGCGGGCACTACCATGCTCAGGTGCTCAGTACTCGTAACTAGTGATGAGCGGGCACTACCATGCTCAGGTGCTCAGTACTGGTAACTAGTGATGAGCGGGCACTACCATGCTCGGGTGTTCTGTACTGGTAACTAGTGATGAGCGGGCACTACCATGCTCAGGTGCTCAGTACTCGTAACTAGTGATGAGCGGGCACTACCATGCTTGGGTGCTCAGTACTGGTAACTAGTGGTGAGCGGGCACTACCATGCTTGTGTGCTCAGTACTCGTAACTAGTGATGAGCGGGCACTACCATGCTCGTAACAGGCAGGTAATGCTCAGATTGGCATGAATCGAGCTTCTGAAAATAATTGAATTCAATCATGGACTCCGGCATTTTTCAGTAAGATTTCCTGGAAAAATGCTTGAGTTCCCCATTAACTTTCATTATACTCGTTTACTCGAGTTGCGTCAATCTGAGCATTAACTGCTCGTTACGAATATCGAGCACCTGAGCATGGTAGTGTCTGCTAATCACTAGTTTCGAGTACCAAGCACCCGAGCATGGTAGTGCCCGCTCATCACTAGTTACACATAACGAGCACCTGAGCATGGTAGTGCCCGCTCATCACTAGTTACACATAACGAGCACCTGAGCATGGTAGTGCTCGCTCATCACTAGTTACACATAACGAGCACCTGAGCATGGTAGTGCCCGCTCATCACTAGTTACACATAACGAGCACCTGAGCATGGTAGTGCCCACTCATGACTAGTTACACATAACGAGCACCTGAGCATGGTAGTGCCCGCTCATCACTAGAGGCGACCTCTGCTCCCCTAACAGGTTACGTTGACTTTCAAGTCCTTCTATCAGTGGAGTCTGGTGGTGGCTTAGGCCAGTTTCACACATCTTTCTTTTTGCCGGTTTCGCGGATCCGGCGCGCTCCCGTACAGTGAATA